>NW_022630539.1:0-157678 GCF_010909765.2 Amblyraja radiata | reverse complement strand
CTCTTTAGATTCTGGAGTAGTTCCTGAGGATTGGCGGGTAGCAACGTAACCCCACTTTTTAAGAAGGGAGGGAGAGAGAAAACGGGGAATTACAGACCAGTTAGTCTAACATCAGTAGTGGGGAAACTGCTAGAGTCAGTTATTAAAGATGGGATAGCAGCACATTTGGAAAGTGGTGAAATCATTGGACAAAGTCAGCATGGATTTACAAAAGGTAAATCATGTCTGACGAATCTTATAGAATTTTTCGAGGATGTAACTAGTAGCGTGGATAGGGGAGAGAACCAGTGGATGTGGTGTATCTGGACTTCCAGAAGGCTTTCGACAAGGTCCCACATAAGAGATTAGTTTACAAACTTAAAGCACACGGCATTGGGGGTTCAGTATTGATGTGGATAGAGAACTGGCTGGCAAACAGGAAGCAAAGAGTAGGAGTAAACGGGTCCTTTTCACAATGACAGGCAGTGACTAGTGGGGTACCGCAAAGCTCAGTGCTGGGACCCCAGCTATTTACAATATATATTAATGATCTGGATGAGGGAATTGAAGGCAATATCTCCAAGTTTGCGGATGACACTAAGCTGGGGGGCAGTGTTAGCTGTGAGGAGGATGCTAGGAGACTGCAAGGTGACTTGGATAGGCTGGGTGAGTGGGCAAATGTTTGGCAGATACAGTATAATGTGGATAAAGTGAGGTTATCCATTTTGGTGGCAAAAACAGGAAAGCAGACTATTATCTAAATGGTGGCCGACTAGGAAAAGGGGAGATGCAGCGAGACCTGGGTGTCATGGTACACCAGTCATTGAAAGTGGGCATGCAGGTGCAGCAGGCAGTGAAGAAAGCGAATGGTATGTTAGCTTTCATAGCAAAAGGATTTGAGTATAGGAGCAGGGAGGTTCTACTGCAGTTATACAGGGTCTTGGTGAGACCACACCTGGAGTATTGCGTACAGTTTTGGTCTCCAAATCTGAGGAAGGACATTATTGCCATAGAGGGAGTGCAGAGAAGGTTCACCAGACTGATTCCTGGGATGTCAGGACTGTCTTATGAAGAAAGACTGGATAGATTTGGTTTATACTCTCTAGAATTTAGGAGATTGAGAGGGGATCTTATAGAAACTTATAAAATTCTTAAGGGGTTGGACAGGCTAGATGCAGGAAGATTGCTCCCGATGTTGGGGAAGTCCAGGACAAGGGGTCACAGCTTAAGGATAAGGGGGAAATCCTTTAAAACCGAGATGAGAAGAACTTTTTTCACACAGAGAGTGGTGAATCTCTGGAACTCCCTGCCACAGAGGGTAGTCGAGGCCAGTTCATTGGCTATATTTAAGAGGGAGTTAGATGTGGCCCTTGTGGCTAAGGGGATCAGAGGGTATGGAGAGAAGGCAGGTACGGGATACTGAGTTGGATGATCAGCCATGATCATATTGAATGGCGGTGCAGGCTCGAAGGGCCGAATGGCCTACTCCTGCACCTAATTTCTATGTTTCTATGTTTCTATGTTTCTAGTACAGTACAGTTATAGTGTAGTGTAGTACAGTACAGTTATAGTGTAGTGTAGTGTAGTACAGTACAGTTATAGTGTAGTGTAGTACAGTACAGTACAGTTATAGTGTAGTGTAGTACAGTACAGTTATAGTGTAGTGTAGTGTAATGTAGTACAGTACATATATAGTGTAGTCATATATAGTGTAGTGTAGTACAGTACAGTACAGTTATAGTGTAGTCATATATAGTGTAGTGTAGTTACAGTACAGTAGTACACGTGTGGTACAGAACACTGTATGTGAGGTCAATAAACTAGACGGACGGAGCTGAGGTAAAGAATGGTTATAGTTACAGTGTAGTGTAGTCTAGTACACGTGTGTGTGTGCGGGGTCAATATTGTTAATATTGTAAATATATATCGTTAGAGTGTAGTGTAGTATAGTGCACATGTAGTACAGTCCAGTACAGAACACTGTGTGTGTGTGGGCTCAATATTGTTAATATAGTGTAGTGTAGTACACGTGTGTGTGGGGACAATATTGTTAATGTAGTGTAGTGTAGTACACGTGTGTGTGTGGTCAGTATTGTTAATATAGTGTAGTGTAGTACACGTGTGTGTGGTCAATATGGGTCAATGACCACATAAATACAGTATAGTCAATAAACTAGACAGACAGAGCTGAGGTAAATAATGTTGTAAATGAGCGGGAAATGTGTGTGTCTGTGGTCAATAAATATAAATATATAGTACAGTTACAGTGTAGTGTAGTCTAGTACAGAACTCTGTGTGTATGTGGAGAAATTAGTGGGATAAATGATGCTGTAAATGAGCGGGAACTGTTTGGTCAATATTGTCAATATATATAAATATAGTGCAGTTACAGTCCAGTACAGTGTAGTACAGAACAATGTGTGTGTGTGGGGTTAATATATATATTAGTACAGTTACAATGTAGTGTACAGTATAGTCTGTGGGGTCAATATTGTCAATATCACCACATAAATACAGTTATAGTACAGTGTAGTGTAGTCCAGTACAGAACACTGTGTGTGTGGGGGAATTAGTGAGGTGAATAATGTTTTAAATGAGCTGGAACTGTCTGTGGTCAATGTTGTTAATATCAGCACATAATCCACAGTACAGTACACGTGTGTGTGTGTGTGTGTGTGTGTGCGTGCGTGCGTGCGTGCGGGTGTGATAAATAAACCAGCCTCCACCCTCTGTCTTATTCACTCAGGTCAATAACCGATGTAATAAATAAATAAATAAATCAGCGGCGGAATCAGCGAAATAAATAAACCCGGTAAATCTGGGGGAGAGAGAGAGAGCAGAGGTCAATCTCCACATAAACTACACGTCTGGGGGAATAAAACTGGGGTCAATAATATAAACTCACCGTCTGGAGCAGCGTCCTGAGATAAAACACGTTATAAACATCTATCTCCCTCTCTCTGGCTCTTAACCCCCCCCCCCCTCTCTGTAAATAATCAATAAATCACCAAATAAACAATACGTCTGGGGGAATAAACCCAGTAAATGTGGGGTAAATAATGTTATAAACACACAGGGGAGTGGAATACACCCGGTCTGGGGTAAATAAGTAAGTTTATTGGCCAATTATTCACATACAAGGAATTTGCCTTGGTGCTCCGCCCACAAGTAACAACATGACATACAGTGACAGTAAATAATGTTCTAAACACACAGGGGATCGGAATAAACCCAGTCTGGGGTAAAACTGGGGTAAATAATGTTATAAACACACGGGAACAAAATACACAAACAGCCCCACAACCATCAGGCTATTGAACTCAACTCAAAAAAAACTCTGAACATTAATAGCCCATTATCAATTTATTTGCACTTTATCTGTTTTATTTATTGATGTGTGTATATATACAATGGTATATGGACACACTGATCTGTTCTGTATTCATGCCGTCTATATTCTGTTGTGCTGAAGCAAAGCAAGAATTTCATTGTCCTATCTGGGACACATGACAATAAACTCTCTTGAATCTTGAATAAACCGGGTCTGCGGTAAAACCGAGGTGAATAATGTTATAAACACACGGGAGCAGAATAAACCGGGTCTGGGGTAAAACTGGGGTAAATAATGTTATAAACACACAGGGGAGCGGAATAAACGGGGCTGTGGAGTCGTTCCAAAAACATCCGACCCCGACCCCTCGGTAAAATAATTCTAAATCTGCTGTGATGACATTACACAAGTTGACATTTCATAAGAACCACATGAATCATCAGGCTGCCTTTTCAACCCATGTCCATAAAGTTTTGAGTCTAAAGGTTGTGGCTTTTTTATAAATGTTTATTCTTGAAATAAAAACCATAATTCATTATGCTAAAAGAAAACAAAATGACAGAAAGGACCAGGACAAAATTAAAATTCCATTGAATTAAGTAAAAATTATAAAAGCATTACACCAAAATGTATTAAACCAAGGCCACAGGTCTGAGCTAAACAGCTAAATTATAACAAAATAAATCTCATGTGCAATAGAAATTAAAAGTAAATGCCTAGGTAGTTAAGTTTGCTACAAAAGTACATACCTAAAATGTATTAATAACATCTGAGGAACAGAATTGCTTCTGTCAGAGAGAGACAGAGAGAGTGGAGAGAGGAGGGAGGGAGGGAGGGAGGAGAGGGGTGAGAGGCTGGAGGTGAAATGGGGGTGAAGTGAGTAGCGGGGGGAAACAGGGAGCAAAGGGAGGGGGGAGGATTCAAGGGGGAGTGGGTTTGGTGCCGAGGGGGATGAATGGGGGGGGGGCAGGGAACTGGGGGGGAGAGAGAGGGATCAAGTGACCCCAGGAAGGGGGTAGGGAGCTAGGTGGGGTAAGGTGGGTTCACATTGTTTGGGGGTGGGGAGGAGGGGGGAGGGAGCAAAGGGGGTTAAGGAGCAGGAGGCGGCAGGGGTATGGAGGAGGTCACATTGTTTGGGGGTGGGGACGGTGTTGCAGTTTAGGAAGTCAAACCAGGGCAGGGTCTTCACTGTGAATGGCGGGGCGCTGGGGCAAATGTGTGGAGCCGAGGGATCTGGGAGTGAAAGTACGAGTTGGGCCGAAGGGCCTCTTTCCAAAGCTGTATCACTCTATGAATCTATGGCAAAGTGCTGGAGTAACTCAGCGGGTCAGGTAGCATCTATGGAGAAGATAGGCACAAAGTGCTGGAGTAATTCAGCGGGTCAGGCAGCATCTGTGGAGAGATTGAATGGGTGACATTTTGGGTCGAGACCCTTCTTTGGTTTAGTTTAGTTTAGTTTAGTTTAGCGATGCAGCGCGGAAACAGGTCTTTCGGCCCGCGGAGTCCGCGCCGACCAGCGATCACCCCGTACGTACACTAGTACTATCCTACCACATTAGGGACAATTTAACAATTTTGCGGAGGCCGATTAATCTACAACCCTGAACGTCTTTGAAATGTTGGAGGAAACCGGAGCACCCGGAGTGAAAACCCACACAGGTCAAGGGGAGAACGTGCAAACTCCGCACAGACAGCACCCGTAGTCAGGATCATACCCGGGTCTCTGGCGGTGAGGCAGCAACTGTACCACTGTGCCGCGCATAATTATATAACGGTTTCCTCCGCCATAAACGCACCCGATATGTGCTAGTAATGTCCTGTTTGCCAGCTTGTTGACCCTCTGTGTTCCCCTCCTGCAGGGTTTGGTAGCCGTTGCTGCGGACAGAGAGACCAGGGACGTGAGCGGCCATTGAGGGAGGCGAGGGTGCCGGAGAGCACCCCCCCCCCCCCCAACTGCTCGGTGTGTGGGCTGAGCTTCGAGGGACTGAGCTTCGATGGAGGACCACATGACAGGGCAAAACCAGGAGAAGCATTATGAGTGTGACGTGTGTGGCAAGGCCTGGCAGTGCGTGAGCGAGCTGGAGATCCACCGGCGGATGCACACGGGAGAACGCCCCTTCACCTGCTCCGACTGCGGCAAGAGCTTCACCAGCTACGCCAACCTGCAGCAGCACAACCGCGTGCACACGGGAGAACGCCCCTTCGACTGCTCCGACTGCGGCAAGAGCTTCAAGACAGCGCTAAACCTGACGAGACACCTGCGGTTGCACACGGGCGAGAAGCCCTATGGCTGCTCCACCTGCGGCAAGAGCTTCGCCAGCTACGCCAGCCAACAGCAGCACAACTGTGTGCACAAGGGAGATGGAGATGGAGCTGGAGATCCACCGGCGGATGCACACGGGAGAACGCCCCTTCACCTGCTCCGACTGTGGCAAAAGCTACAAGTCGTCGCAGGACCTAAAGAGGCACAGGCTCGTGCACACCGGCGAGCGCCCCTTCACCTGCGCCCAGTGCGGCAAGGGCTTCCCCCATTCCAGCAACCTGCTGTCCCACCAGCGCACCCACACCGGCGAGCGCCCCTACACCTGCAGCTACTGCGGCAAGGGCTTCATCCGCTCCTCCAAGCTGCTGTACCACCAGCGCACCCACACCGGCGAGCGCCCCTACACCTGCGCCCAGTGCGGCAAGTGCTTCATCCGCTCCTCCAACCTGCTGGTGCACCAGCGCACCCACACCGGTGAGCGCCCCTTCACCTGCGCCCAGTGCGGCAAGGGCTTCACCCGCTCCGATAACCTGCTGTCCCACCAGCGGACCCACACCGGCGAGCGCCCCTACACCTGCGCCCAGTGCGGCAAGGGCTTCACCCGCTCCTCCAAGCTACTGGAGCACCAGCGCACCCACACCGGCGAGCGCCCCTACACCTGCGCCCAGTGCGGCAAGGGCTTCACCGATTCCAGCGCCCTGCTGCTGCACCAGCGCACCCACACCGGCGAGCGCCCCTTCATCTGCGCCCAGTGCGGCAAGGGCTTCACCCATTCCAGCACCCTTCTGCTGCACCAGCGCACCCACACCAGCGAGCACCCCTTAACCTGCGCCCAGTGCGGCAAGGGCTTCATCCGCTCCTCCAATCTGCTGGTGCACCAGCGCACCCACACCGGCGAGCGCCCCTTCACCTGCGCCCAGTGCGGCAAGGGCTTCACCCATTCCAGCGCCCTGCTGCTGCACCAGCGCACCCACACCGGCGAGCGCCCCTTCATCTGCGCCCAGTGCGGCAAGGGCTTCACCCATTCCAGCACCCTTCTGCTGCACCAGCGCACCCACACCAGCGAGCACCCCTTAACCTGCGCCCAGTGCGGCAAGGGCTTCATCCGCTCCTCCAATCTGCTGGTGCACCAGCGCACCCACACCGGCGAGCGCCCCTTCACCTGCGCCCAGTGCAGCAAGGGCTTCACCCGCTCTGACAACCTGCTGTCCCACCAGCGCACCCACACCGGCGAGCGCCCCTTCAACTGCACCCAGTGCGGCAAGGGCTTCACCCAGTCCCACAGCCTGCTGTCCCACCAGCGCACCCACACCGGCGAGCGCCTCTTCACCTGCGCCCAGTGCGGCAAGGGCTTCACCCGCGCCGACAACCTACTGGTACACCAGCGGACCCACACCAGCGAGCCCCCCTACACCTGCGCCCAGTGCGGCAAGGGCTTCACCCGCTCCTCCAATCTTCTGTCCCACCAGCGGGCTCACGCCGGCGACCGTCCCATCCCCAACCCGGTGTGTGGAGAGCACTTTGCCATGGCCTCCCACGCCCTGTCTCACCAGAGCGTGCACACCAATGGCCAGCCCTACGACTGCCCATACTGCGGTGAGGAGTTTGACAGCTCGCGGGGGTTGCGGCAGCACCAGCAGACCCACGCCGGCGAGCAGCTGCTCCCACTGTGATAAGAGAGCACGGTGGCTGTGGGACCACCAGCGGATATACACCGGAGAGAGACCTTATGTGTGCGCTGAGTGTCAAGTCAAGTTTATTCGTCACATACACATACGAGATGTGCAGTGAAATGAAAAGTGGCAATGCTCGCGGACTTTGTGCAAAAAGACAAACAAACAAACAACCAAACAAACTACAAACAGAATGGAACAGAATCACATATTCTTTTACATATGACAGATGGCACAATGGGCTAAGTGTTCGGCTGGCAACGGAAGGTAGCTGGTTCGATTCCTGCTTGGAGTGCATACTGTCGTTGTGTCCTTGGGCAAGACACCTCACCCACCTTTGCCTGTGTGTGTCCTTGGGCAAGACACTTCACCCACCTTTGCCTGTGTGTGTCCTTGGGCAAGACACTTCACCCACCTTTGCCTGTGTGTGTCCTTGGGCAAGACACTTCACCCACCTTTACCTGTGTGTGTCCTTGGGCAAAACACCTCACCCACCTTTACCTGTGTGTGTCCTTGGGCAAGACACTTCACCCACCTTTACCTGTGTGTGTGAATGTAATTATGTGAAGCACTTTGGGGTCAATGCAAGTTGAACAAAAATGTGCTATATAAATAAAGAAATTTAATTTAATTTAATTTAATATTAAATATTGTGGGCGGAAGGAAAAAGGGAAAAAAACAGCAATTTTAAAAAAAAGCAGTAGAGTGGTTCAGTAAAGTTAGTCCCTGGTGAGATAGGAGTTTACAGTCCTAATGGCCTCAGGGAAGAAACTCCTTCTCAACCTCTCCGTTCTCACCGCATGGCAACGGAGGCGTTTGCCTGACTGTAGCAGCTGGAACAGTCCGTTGCAGGGGTGGAAGGGGTCTCCCATGATCTTATTGGCTCTGGAGTTGCACCTCCTGATGTATAGTTCCTGCAGAGGGGGGGCGAGTGAAGTTCCCATAGTGCGTTCGGCCGAACGCACTACTCTCAGCAGAGCCTTCTTGTCCTGGGCAGAGCAATTCCCAAACCAGATGGTAATATTTCCGGACAAGATGCTTTCCACAGCCGCTGAGTAGAAGCACTGGAGGATCCTCGGAGACACTCTGAATTTCCTCAATTGCCTGAGGTGGTAAAGGCGCTGCCTTGCCTTACTCACGAGTGCTGAGGCATGTGATGCCCATGTCATATCCTCAGAGATGTGGACTCCCAGATATTTAAAACAGTTCACCCTATCCACAGTATCCCCATTTATCCTCAATGGTGTGTACGTCCTCAGATGATGTGCCCTCCTAAAGTCCACGATCAGCTCCTTAGTTTTTTTGTTGTTCAAGAGGAGGCTGTTGTCCTGGCACCAGAGTGCTAGATCAGCCACCTCCTCCCGGTAGGCCTTCTCATCGTTGTCTGAGATCAGGCCCACCACCACAGTGTCATCAGCAAACTTAATTATTGAGTTGGAGCTGAACCTGGCCACACAGTCATGTGTGTACAGGGAGTACAATAGGGGGCTCAGGACGCAACCCTGGGGCGATCCTGTGCTCAGGGTGAGAGACTTCGATGTAATCCCTCCCATCTGACTACCTGGGGCCTGGCGGTGAGAAAGTCCAGGGCCCAGGCACACAGGGGGGTGTTTAGCCCCAATTCCAGTAGCTTCTCGGCCAGTCTGGTGGGGACTATCGTGTTGAAGGCTGAACTGTAGTCTATGAACAGCATCCTCACGTAGCCCCCCTTCTGGCTGTCAAGATGAGAGAGAGCGGTGTGCAAAACCTGGGAGACCGCATCGTCCGTGGATCTGTTCGGACGGTATGCGAATTGTAACGGGTCCATGTTGCGAGGGAGGAAGGCACAGATGTCAGTGGATATATTTAAGGCAGAGATAGATAGATTGTTGATTAGTGTGCGTGTCAGGGGTTATGGACTGTGGATGGGAGCTGTGGTCCTGGGCTGTGGATGGGAGCAGTGGTCCCGGGCTGTGGATGGATGGGAGCAGTGGGCCTGGGCTGTGGATGGGAGCAGTGGTCCCGGGCTGTGGATGGATGGGAGCAGTGGTCCTGGGCTGTGGATGGGAGCAGTGGTCCTGGGCTGTGGATGGGAGCTGTGGTCCTGGGCTGTGGATGGGAGCTGTGGTCCTGGGCTGTGGATGGATGGGAGCAGTGGTCCCGGGCTGTGGATGGGAGCTGTGGTCCTGGGCTGTGGATGGGAGCTGTGGTCCTGGGCTGTGGATGTGAGCAGTGGTCCTGGGCTGTGGATGGATGGGAGCAGTGGTCCTGGGCTGTGGATGGATGGGAGCTGTTGTCCTGGGCTGTGGTTGGGAGCAGTGGTCCTGGGCTGTGGATGGATGGGAGCACTGGTCCCGGGCTGTGGTTGGGAGCTGTGGTCCTGGGCTGTGGATGGGAGCAGTGATCCTGGGCTGTGGATGGATGGGAGCAGTGGTCCTGGGCTGTGGATGGGAGCAGTGGTCCCGGGCTGTGGATGGGAGCTGTGGGCCTGGGCTGTGGATGGATGGGAGCTGTGGTCCTGGGCTGTGGATGGGGGCTGTGGTCCTGGGCTGTGGATGGATGGGAGCTGTGGTCCTGGGCTGTGGATGGATGGGAGCTGTGGTCCTGGGCTGTGGATGGGAGCTGTGGTCCTGGGCTGTGGATGGATGGGAGCTGTGGTCCTGGGCTGTGGATGGATGGGAGCAGTGGTCCTGGGCTGTGGATGGGAGCAGTGGTCAGGGTAGAGACAGGGAGTCTCCCCTTGTGTCTGATGTGGATCTACATCTCCAGGGCATGAGGTCGGTGAGAACACTACAGCTTTCTACTGAATTGTGTTGCATCTTTGATTAATTCTGCTGACTTTTCCTTTCAATTGTTGCCATTTGAAGGGTCCAGGATTTTTAATGATGATTTTTTTCTGGTGCAACTGGAATTGTGTTGTTTCTGTGCTCTATCTCCAAACTATACGGATGTTTCCACTAGTGGGAGAGTCTCGCACCAGAGGGCACAGTGTCAGAATAAAAGGATGTAACTTTGGAATCTTATTTGTGGGATTCCCTGCCACAGAGGGCAGTGGAGGCCAAATCACTGGATGGATTGAAGAGAGAGTTAGATAGAGCTCTAGGGGCTAGTGGAGTCAAGGGATATGGGGGGGGAGGCAGGCACGGGTTATTGATTGGGGATGATCAGCCATGATCGCAATGGATGGTGGTGCTGGCTCGAAGGGCTCGAATGGCCTCCTCCTGCACCTATTTTCTATGTTTACCAAAGTGATGATGCCATAACCTTATCACAACTGAAATTGAATCTGGCTGATGTAAATGTGGAAACAAAGACCTGTAGATGCTGGTTTATACCAAAGATAGACACATTGCTGGAGTAACTCAGTGGGTCAGGCAGCATCTCTGGAGAAACAAGGGAATTTGGGATGGAATAAAAGGGTTCTTACCCAAAATATCATCCATCCTTTTCCTCCAGAGATGGTGCCTGACCTGCTGAGTTTCTCCAGCACTCTTATCATGGTCTCCTCTATATCCCACAGCTCTGCCCTTACTCCCCACCCCCCTACTCGTAACAAGAACAGAGTCCCCATGTCTCCCATTGCAGGCAGTGAAGAAAGCCAATGGCCTGTTGGCCTTTATAACAAGAAGAATCGAATATAGGAGCAAAGAGGTCCTTCTGCAGTTGTACAGGGCCCTGGTGAGACCACACCTGGAGTATTGTGTTCAGTTTTGGTCCCCTAATTTGAGGAAGGACATTCTTGCTATTGAGGGAGCCCAGCATAGGTTCACCAGGTTAATTCCCGGGATGGCGGGACTGTCATATGCTGAGAGAATGGAGCAGCTGGGCTTGTACACTCTAGAGTTTAGAAGGATGAGAGGTCATCTTATTGAAACATATAAGATTGTTAAGGGCTTGGACACATGTTCCCGGGCAGGAAACATGTTCCCGATGTTGGGGGAGTCCAGAACCAGGGGCCACAGTTTAAGAACGGAGATGAGGAAACATTTTTTCTCACAGAGAGTTGTGAATCTGTAGAATTCTCTGCCTCAGTGGGCGGTGGAGGCCGGTTCTCTGGATACTTTCAAGAGAGAGCTAGATAGGGCTCTTAAAGATAGCGGAGTCAGCGGATATGGGGAGAAGGCAGGAACGGGGAACTGATTGGGGATGATCAGCCGTGATCACATTGAATGACGGTGCTGGCTCGAAGGGGCCGAATGGCCTCTACTCCTGCACCTGTTGTCTATTTGTCCTCACCTTCCACCATCACATACAACAGATAATCCTCCAACATTTCGCCACCTCCAACTGGATCCCAACATTGGCCACATCTTCCCATTCTCCAATTCCAGTGTTTTCTCCCTCCTCCCCCTTCCCAGCTCTCCCACAGCCGACTGTCTCTGCCTCTTCCCTCCTCTATCCCGCACCCCCCACCCCAACATCAGTCTGAAGAAGGGTCTCCACCTGAAACGTCACCTATTCCTTCTCTCCATAGAGGCTGCCTCACCCGCTGAGTTACTCCAGCATTTTTGTCCACCTTTGATTTTTCCAGCATCTGCAGTTCTTTAGTAATCCACATGGTGGGAGTGTTGACCACAAACTGGACGGGCCTGCAGTGCGGGGGATCACCACACGGTGGGAGTGTTGACCACAAACTGGATGGGCCTGCAGTGCGGGGGATCACCACATGGTGGGAGTGTTGACCACAAACTGGACGGGCCTGCAGTGCGGGGGATCACCACACGGTGGGAGTGTTGACCACAAACTGGAGCGACCTGTTGTGTGAATTCACTGCATATTGGGAGTTGCTGTCTACAAATTAGATAGAAACATAGACAATAGGTGCAGGAGTAGAGGCCATTCGGCCCTTCGAGCCTGCACCATTCGCCATTCAATATGATCACGGCTGATCATCCAACTCAGTATCCCGTACCTGCCTTCTCTCCATACCCCCTGATCCCTTTAGCCACAAGGGCCACATCTAACTCCCTCTTAAATATAGCCAATGAACTGTGTGGCCTCAACTACCTTCTGTGGCAGAGAATTCCACAGATTCACCACTCTCTGTGTGTGAAAAAAAATGTTTTTCTCATCTCGGTCCTAAAAGATTTCCCCCTTATCCTTAAACTGTGTGTGTGGCCCCTTGTCCTGGACTTCCCCAACATCGGGAACAATCTTCCTGCATCTAGCCTGTCCAACCCCTTAAGAATTTTGTAAGTTTCTATAAGATCCCCCCTCAATCTTCTAAATTCCAACGTGTACAAGCCGAGTCTATCCAGTCTGCTATGAATGCTAACATACCATTGGCTTTCTTCACTGCCTGCTGCACCTGCATGCCTACT
This sequence comes from Amblyraja radiata, assembly GCF_010909765.2. Classification (NCBI taxonomy): domain Eukaryota; kingdom Metazoa; phylum Chordata; class Chondrichthyes; order Rajiformes; family Rajidae; genus Amblyraja; species Amblyraja radiata. The sequence goes on along the minus strand of NW_022630539.1, from coordinate 145,132 downwards.
TTCAATGACTGGTGTACCATGACACCCAGGTCTCGTTGCATCTCCCCTTTTCCTGATCGTCCACCATTCAGATATTGTGCTCTTTACTGCAAAATGGTTCTTTGTTGGTCTGTGACACTTGACCTTTCCCCTGTAATGGACCCATTGCCCAGATGCCAAACTTAGTAAAAGCCCTGAAACCAGGGAAGATTTGGGATGAAAATCAAGGAACTGCAGGTGCTGGTTTACAAAACAAGACACGGAGTGCTGGAGTAACTCAGCGGGTCAGGCAGCATCTGTGGAGAACATGGATAGGTGATGTTTCACAGAGTGCTGGAGTAACTCAGCGGGTCAGGCAGCATCTGTGGAGAACATGGATAGATGGGATTTTGGGTTGGGAGCCTACAGACTGATTTCTGGGTGTGGTTCTGTTTACTTCAAATACATGACCACACATGTATTTGACCACACTACACTACAACTATATTTACACTACAACTACACGATATCTAGACAATATTACTTACCTCAGCTCCGTCCGTCTAGTTACACTGCACTGTATTGACCACACACACACACACACACAGTGTTCTGTAACTACACTACACTACACTATAACTACACTACATTATACACAGTACAGTGTAGTTACAGAACTCTGTGTGTGTGTGTGGTCTACACTAGACTGCACTATATTGACCACACACAGTGTTCTGTAACTACACTGTAACTAAATAACTACAACTATATCTACACTATAACTACACTCCACTACATTGACCACACACACTAGACCACACTACACTATATCTATATCACTACACTACAACTATATTTACACTATGATTACACACTACACTAGACCACACAGCACTGTAACTATATAACTACACTACAACTATATTTACACTATAACTACAACTAATTCAAATTCACAAATGCTCAGAGACAAAGTCGGAGAAACAAGTTTATCTCATTTATTACATTTCTGCGCAGTAAAGGGTGTCTCTCCTCTATCGCTCTCCAGAGACACACCGATGATGGAGATGCTTTCTATTTTTATATTTCATTTTACTATTGTCACACCCTCATCTCTCCCCTTTGGGCTTCTTCCAATCAGAACACTAAGGTTTACATTCCCACGCGAACGTCTCCTGATGTCAAGGTTACCTCCTATTACATGCATTGCATGTGCATTTAAATTAGGCATCTTGTCATAGTGGGCCTGAGTTAATATTCATGTTATCTCATCAAGCATGCGTGGATATGTTTGACCCTTTGTACTTTTCCACTCTGCTCTAATTACACTATAACTACACTGTACTCCACTAGACCACACTACACTATTTACACTATAATTACACTGTACTCCACTAGACTACACTACACTATATTTACACTATCACTACACTACACTACACCTACACTACACTACATTTACACTATAACTACACTGTACTCCACTAGACCACACTACACTACACTATATTTACACTATAACGACACTCCACTACACTATATTTACACTATAACTACACTACACTATATTTACACTATAACTACACTACGCTATATTTACACTATAACTACACTGTACTCCACTAGACCACACTACACTACACTATAACTACACTACTCCACTAGACCACACTACACTATAACTACACTACACTATATTTACACTAACTACACTACACTACACTAGACTACACTACACTATATTTACACTATAACTACACTCCACTACGCTATATTTACACTATAACTACACTACACTATATTTACACTAACTACACTACACTACACTAGACTACACTACACTATATTTACACTATAACTACACTCCACTACACTATATTTACACTATAACTACACTACACTATATTTACACTAACTACACTACACTACACTAGACTACACTATATTTACACTATAACTACACTACACTATATTTACACTATAACTACACTACACTAGACTACACTACTATATTTATACTATAACTACACACTATAACTACACTACACTACACTATTTACACTACACTATATTTACACAACTACACTACACTATTTACACTACACTATATTTACACAACTACACACTATAACTACACTACACTATATTTACACAACTACACTACACTATATTTACACTACACTATATTTACACTATAACTACACTACACTATATATTTACATTACAACTACACTGTATATTTACACTACACTATATCTACAACTACATATTTACAACAACACGATATCTAGACCACACTAGACTATACAACTACACTACAACTATATTTACACTACAACTATACAACTGCGACTACACTACAACTATATTTACACTACACTATATATTTAAACTATATATCTACAACTATAACAACAACTACACGATATCGAGACAACATTATTTTGATGCGGTCGATGGGGCGGGCGGAAGGACGGCCATCTTGGTGAGGTCGTCAGCCGGCGGCCATCTTGGTGAGGTCGTCAGCCGGCGGCCATCTTGGTGAGGTCGTCAGCCGGCGGCCATCTCGGTGAGGGGGTTGTGTTCAAGAAGGAACTGCAGATGCTGGAAAATGGAAGGTTGTTTCAGCCCCGAGACGATCCACAGAAGCTGCTGCTGCTGCTGCTGCTGCGTCCGCACCGTGTAAATCAAAGATCCTATAGCGGAACATCTGCTATAAGATCTTTGGTCTAAATATGGGGTTGACGGCGGCCATCTTGACGAGGGCAGGTGAGGTCGGCGGCCATCTTGGTGAGGGCAGGTGAGGTCGGCGGCCATCTTGGTGAGGGCAGGGTTGGCGGTTGGCGGTTGGCGGTTGGCGGTTGGCGGTTGGCGGTTGGCGGTTGGCGGTTGGCGGTTGGCGGTTGGCGGTTGGAGCTTTGGGCGGGAACAAGATGGAACCCGGACCCTGATGATGGAGATGGCGGTGGCGGCTGTAACTGTGGGATAAACATAGAAACATAGACAACAGGTGCAGGAGTAGAGGCCATTCGGCCCTTTGAAAATGTCTGGAGCGGCCGCTCCCTCCCTGGAGACCGAGGTACCCGAAGTCGACAGGCCGCGCTGGCTGGAGCTCCGTCTCTGGTGATCTCGGCAACAGATCCCAGACTCCGCGGTGTTTTAAATCCAGCGCCGCCCACCCGCGGCTGGACGCTCCGCAGACCGCAGCTCCTCGGATGTTGGAGTCGGCAGCCACAGCACTCCAGAGCTCACCGCACGGCGACCCGGTAAGGCATCGCCCGCTCCATGATGGTGTCCCAGCGCTGTGCCGCCGCCGAAGCTGTAGTCCCGGCCGTTCCCAACACGAAACGCCGCTCCAGTCCGATGGTAGGCCGTGGGTTTTGAATTACATTTTACTCAGATGCAAGCCAAGGAATGGCATAATTGTTAGCTGTTAATTGGACATAATCAACCTCAGCAAATTGACAATATCCTATTGAAAGACAGTGGGTGTTTAAGCTGTCAGGCTATTTTATTATTTGCCAAAATATACATCTCCATAGCATAATGATAGAAAACTTTTCTACACATCACTCATAAGTCTGGAGATTTTTTTAATGATACATTTAGCTTCAGAAGCATTTACCTTTTGCATGTACAAACCCACTTCAGAACTAATGGCGATTTAAAAAATTTACAGCCAGATTTATCACTTCTGAAACTTTTTAGATACCAAAGGAACCAAGAAAAAACACAAATAATGCCTCGCTATTGATGAAATGCAGTGAGCAAAGGCAATAATTCCCAATATTTGCAATCTCGATATCTGCACGGCCAATGTTCGCCAAGCACTTTAGCTGTTATTGTCCCTTCAGCTCTCGCTTCTCTTTACCTTCATTTCGCTTCACTTTTGGAATTCTGAAGAAGGATAGAAGTCTCTCACGGTTACCCCGACTTCCACAATTATTTACAGTGCAAAAATTCACCATTTTGGCAGTTGTTAACAGGTAGGAAAGTAGGCGTTTCATGTATTAACAACATATACTGGAAGCTGCGATGTCCTCCAGATGTATAGAGCGGCTTCATGCGTCATGCCCTTTGACCCGGTGACCTTGCGTGCAAACCCCCCTTTATACACACACACACACACACACTCTCAGACACGCGCGCACTCAGACGCGCACACTCATGCACACACACTCACACACACAGACTCACTTACGCAGACTCACTTACGCAGACTCACTTACACACACTCACTCACACAGACACACACTCACGCACACACAGAGTCACACACACACAGTCACACACACGCACACACACATACACAGTGAAACACACACAGACACACACACACAGACACACACAGACACACACATACAGACACACACACACACACACAGTTAAACAAACACACATACAGTCACACACACACACTGACTCACACACTGACTCACACACACACACATAACCAATACTAAAATGCCAAGTAACTTCAGGACATGGTAAACATAGTGTGGAAACCGAATGAATTAAATGTTTAAAGTCTCCAAATTTGCACACACTTTACAACCAATACATTTTCTGAAACCATTGTTTTTAAAGCCAAGAGAAACAAATTGGCAAACACTTTACAACCAATACATTTTCTGAAAACACACACACACACACACACACACACACACTCACAACCAATACTAAAACATTAATAACTCCCTGATTTTCCATCGATGGGGAAAAAGCCTCTGGTCCAGCTCAGCGGAGGGGGACTCTGAGCGAGGTGGCCAAAAATCACGGCCGTAAGTGGCGGCGTTCTTTCAGAAATCATGAAATAGAAAGCCAGAAATTGGTCAAGATCTTAGTTTTAGTAATATAGATGAAGTAAAAAATTCAATTCCAAAAATGGCAACGTTGCGCTTGTCAAAGTCCAAGCCTTTACTTTCCACTCTCTTCATGTTTATGTTTTTGTTGTTTCAGCATAGATAACAGACTCATCTTCCTTTGAAGAAACAAGGTTCTGAAAGAGAAAGATATATCAATTGTATTTAAGACCGTTGCTGTTGTCGCTGTTTAGATCAGGAAACAGATTACAGCTTTCATTCATAGAAACATAGACAATAGGTGCAGGAGTAGAGGCCATTCGGCCCTTCGAGCCTGCACCATTCGCCATTCAATATGATCATGGCTGATCATCCAACTCAGTATCCTGTACCTGCCTTCTCTCCATACCCCCTGATCCCTTTAGCCACAAGGGCCACATCTAACTCCCTCTTAAATATAGCCAATGAACTGTGGCCTCAACTACGTTCTGTGGCAGAGAATTCCACAGATTCGCCACTCTCTTGTGTGTGAAAAAAAATGTTTTTCTCATCTCGGTCCTAAAGGATTTCCCCCTTATCCTTAAACTGTGTGTGTGGCCCCTTGTTCTGGATTTCCCCAACATCGGGGACAATCTTCCTGCATCTAGCCTGTCCAACCCCTTAAGAATTTTGTAAGTTTCTATAAGATCCCCCCTCAATCTTCTAAATTCTAGCGAGTACAAGCCGAGTCTATCCAGTCTTTCTTCATATGAAAGTCCTGCCATCCCAGGAATCAGTCTGGTGAACCTTCTCTGTACTCCCTCTATGGCAAGAATGTATTTCCTCAGATTAGGAGACCAAAACTGTACGCAATACTCCAGGTGTGGTCTCACCAAGACCCTGTACAACTGCAGTAGAACCTCCCTGCTCCTAGACTCAAATCCTTTTGCTATGAAACATACTTGTACGATCTGGGATTTCAACAACATGAATCAATATACATACAGTGCCTGATGCTTGATTGGAGGACAGTGTATTATCGCTGCTGCCTGTAATAAATGCAAACATCACAATTAAAAATGACACTGGTGGATGATGTTGACAAAGGAAACGACAAATGGAATATAAACGTCTAAAGCTTTCTACATTTTGCTCTTCCTGACAGTGGATCAACAAGACATTGAATTCCAGAAAACCCATCTGTCATACCTCTGCATTTACAGTGAGCTGCAGGAATGGTCACCATGAACAAGACACCCTTATATTGCTACAGAAGGAATCGACTATGAACAAGAGAACTAGTACAGCAATTGACAGAGCAGCAGCCCTGGCAGGACATAAGCTACGAAGCTGCATCTGTGACTGGGAAAAGATAACATCAGAGAAGGGTCTCAAGATCCACCAGGGCAGGGAAAAGTGCCTGGGAGAGCTTGGTGTGGGGCCTCGCATTGACCATGACCTTCTAAGAGGAAGGCCAAACCAGTCGAGTGAAGCCCAGTGGCAGGTTGACCACCACAGTCCACAGGGTATCAGCACCCCAGGTGAAGCTCAACCAAGTACTGTCCCACCGACGGACACGAGTCCAGAGCCCAACCGGCCACAGTCAGCGGTAGAGAGGAAGATGGAAGGATAAAAGCAGAATGGAGCAGTCACTGGCTGTGGCTGAAGAGAAAAGATGCTGTCTGGGCTGCCACGTGACTGACCATCTAGAGGCTAACCATAAGACACACACCCAGGGTTGATCACCCTGCGGTGGGCCTGCCTCGACTGAGGGTGGGTGTTTTGTGATAATGAATGAATGATTGAATGAATGAATGAATGAATGAATGAATACGTTTATTGTCATTGCACAATACTGTGCAACGAAATTCCATTACATCTCCTCCGGTTAAAAAAAAATACAAACACGACAACCATTAACACATATGTACACTTATTAGTAAAAAATAAATAGGTATTTTAAAAGAATTTAAAAGAATTTAAAAGAATTTTGCGGCATTTCTTGGAATTACATTTTGCTTCCCCAGCATTCTCTGTTGGAATTTAGCTCTTTTATCGCACATGGGTAGAAACAATCTTTTAGTCTACCGGTGCGAGCCTTCAGAGTCCTAAATGGTAGCAGAGTAAAAAGGTGGTTGGCAGGGTGGGATGTGTCCTGCTTGATATTTGTGGCCCGGCGCAAGCATCGGGCCCTATATATATCATCCAAGAAGGGCAGTTGGGCGTTTGTAATGTTCTGTGCAGTTTTTATAATTCCCTGCAACGCCCTCCTCTCAGCCACAGTGCAGCTAGCAAACCACACCAGGATTCCATAGGTGAGGATACTCTCCACGGCGCATCAGTAGAAGGACAACCGCAGCGGCTGTGAGACGTTTGCTCTCCGCAGAGACCTCAGGAAATACAGCCGCTGATGTGACTTCTTCACGAGAGTGACGGTGTTCATTTGCCATTTGAGGTCCTGGGAGATGTTTATTCCCAGGAACTTAAAGCCAGTGACTCTCTCCACCATGTCTCCTTTGATGTATAAGGGAGCAGGTTCCTCTCTCCTCTTCCTCCTGAAGTCAACGACCAGCTCTTTTGTCTTTGATGGATTGAGTACCAGGTTGTTTTTGGTACACCAGACAGTCAGTTTTTGGACTTCATCCCTGTAGGCCGAAACACCCAGTGACGTTGAGGTACACAACTGAAGATGTGTCTGGTTGGTAGCAAAATCATCTAGTGGTCACCCCCAAGAATATCGGGTGACAGTTGTGGTGAAGAACCTTAGGGATTGTAACATCCAGTCCTACTAATCAATATCAAAAAATATTGTAATTCAAGGAAGATTGTGCTGATCACTTCGAGCTCAGTCAGGAGTTGTGCAGAAGAATGTTCTTCAGATGGACATAAATGGTGTCTTGGTTTCACTCCCCATCACCAACGCCAATGCACAACAGTGTTGTAACAGTGGCCTGGATGTCACTGGTTGGATCTCTGGAGTGGCTATTGTACCCATTCAGTGTAGGCTAGAGGACCAGAACCCACAGAGTAGGTTAGAGGACCAGAGCCCACAGAGTAGGTTAGAGGACCAGAACCCACAGAGTAGGCTAGAGGACCCGAACCCACAGAGTAGGCTAGGGGACCAGAACCCACTTAGAGTAGGTTAGAGGACCAGAACACACTTAGAGTAGGTTAGGGGACCAGAACACACTTAGAGAGTAGGTTAGAGGACCAGAACCCACAGAGTAGTTTAGGGGACCAGAACACACTTAGAGAAGGTTAGGGGACCAGAACACACTTAGAGAAGGTTAGGGGACTAGAACACACAGAGTAGGTTGGGGGACCAGAACACACTCCCTGTAGTTTAGGGGACCAGAACCCACAGAGTAGTTTAGGGGACCAGAACACACTCCCTGTAGTTTAGGGGACCAGAACACACAGAGTAGGTTGGGGGACCCGAACACACTCTCTGTAGTTTAGGGGACCAGAACACACTCCCTGTAGTTTAGGGGACCAGAACACACTCCCTGTAGTTTGGTGGAACAGAACACACTCCCTGTAGTTTAGGGGACCAGAACACACAGAGTAGGTTGGGGGACCCGAACACACTCTCTGTAGTTTAGGGGACCAGAACACACTCCCTGTAGTTTAGGGGACCAGAACACACAGAGTAGGTTAGGGGACCAGAACACACTCCCTGTAGTTTAGGGGACCAGAACACACAGAGTAGGCTAGGGGACCAGAACACACAGAGTAGGTTGGGGGACCCGAACACACTCTCTGTAGTTTAGGGGACCAGAACATACTCCCTGTAGTTTAGGGAACCAGAACACACAGAGTAGGTTAGGGAACCAGAACACATTCCCTGTAGGTTAGGGGACCAGAACACACCCAGAGAAGGTTGGGCTCCTAACTGAGCCTCAGCTGACTGTCCCACTTCATGTTGAGGAGCAGAGTGAAGGACTTTATCCCAGGAATGTCTGATGCTGTTGTAAGGTGGCCAAAGGCAGCAGGGTTTCAGACTACTCTGTGCCAATAATCCTCACTGTGATAAAAGATTAAAACATATTTAAATAAAGCCATTTTACCACCAGTTGCTTTAGGCTGGAAGGAGATGGATCCGTAATGAATACCTTCCTCTGTATCTGTGGAAATAAGTTGGAAACAAATAATTTATTTGTATTTGAAAAATGATGATTTAAGTCAATGCAGGGTCACGATATGAAACGCTGATCATTGCTTTCCCTCCATAGATGCTGATCGACCCACAGAGTACCTCCAGCAGTTTGAAAAAACCCTCCATGAAAAGTCACATCTCCTAACGTCCTTGTTTTGACTTCTTCCTGGGATGGTGGAAATTACAAAGAGAATTTGAGTTAATTTGGCTCGTGGAGTTTAGAAGAATGACAATGGCTCTCATGGAAACATAGACAATTCCAACAGGTAGACCAGTCTGGATGGAGGAAGATGTTCCCTGTTGGGGGAAGACCATGACCAGGGGTAAAGGTTTAAGACAACAGACAATAAGGATTAAGATGAGGAGAACAAAGAATCTGTTACATTCTCCACCACAGATTTGACTGGAGCCAAATCATTCAGTACATTTTAGGAGTTGTTGAATTCATTGACAGATACACAACAATTGCAAGATACAGATACAGATACAATGACAATGTTGCCTGCAGCAGCAGCATCAGAGGCATTTGGACTAAGGCAACACAACACATAAATGAAGCATAAATTACAAAGACCACTGGTTAGTGGGGAAAAAAAGACTCCAAAACATAGTCATATGTGGACTAAGATCAAGGAATATGGGGAGATATGATCAGCTGAGGTTCAGTTTAGTTTATTGTCATGTGTGCCCAGGTTCAGGGAAAAGCTTTTGTTGCATCAGCAGAAAGACAATATATGAATACAATCGATGCCTTTACAGTGGAACACAGTGGAACACAATTGGTCCATACTGTGGAACAAGGTAAGGAATTTATATTTTTCTCATTAAAACACGAGCAATGTCTGATTTATTGAAAGGTTCCTTCAGATTTTTCAAGAAAGATTACTCTGTTGTTCATCAGATTCATCAGAAATGTGGTCTAAATTCTGGCAAAAACAATACTGTCCACCATTTGACCAGCACTGCAGAGGTACTCCAGATGGCCAGCCCTGCCGGCAGTCTGTTCGTTTTTTCATCCTTTTGTTATTTTAGTGTTTGTTTAAAGTTTGTTTTAATGTACTTCAGTTTGTTTTATGTGGGGAGAGGGGGGAAACTTTTTTATTCAGGTTCTTACCTGAATGTGATCATTTTTCAGATCACATTCTCCTGGGTTAGGCTCTGCGGCCTACCATCGATGGAGTTGAAAAGCCGCCTTGGACTGTGGGGCGCGGACTTAACACTGGAGCGGATCCCTTGCCTGGGATCGCTCCCACCGCGGCCTGCGGACTTACCATCAATGGCTCGCAGTCTCAGGAGAGGCTATTCGGGAGCTCCAACGCCGTGGAAGGTTCAACCAGCCCTGACACAAGGTTTGAACGCCCGGCGTGGGGGAGCTGACATTCCCCTGATGCAGGAGCTGAACGCCTCGACGTGGAGGGCCCGAACGCCACCGGCTACGGGAGTCAAGATCGTCCCGTTAACGGGGGCTCGAGGCCCATGACCGAGGAAGAACACTAGTGAAGGACTTGAGCTTTATTTTGCCAGTGAGGAATGTGTAGGAGTCACTGTGGTGGATGTTCATGTTAAAATGTGTTTTTGTGATCTGTTGCTTTCTAATTGTATGACTGACCTGGCCAATGAAATTCATCATATGTTGCAAAACATACTTGGCAAATAAAACCTGATTCTGATTCTGTCTGAGGTGGAAACAAAGAACTGCAGATGCTGGTTAATACACAAAGGGACACAAAGTGCTGGAGCACTTCTGCAGGTCAGGCAGCATCTCTGGAGGACATGTATAGGTGATGTTTCGGGTCGTGACCCTTCTTCAGACTCACAAGAAGGGTCTCGATCTGAAACATCACCTATCCACCATCTATTAATGATGCTCAAACCATTCTGAAATGTTGTTGTTATTTTCACTTTAGAATAAAACCTGAACTAGTGGCAAAGTGAATTGGAGGCATTTCATGCTGGATGATATTTTGTGAAAGGGATGGTGACTTTTGAAAGGGCAAGTGTTGTCCATTCTTTAGAGAGCCACTAACCAAGCTGTTAATCAGGATCAACAATAAATGAGGAGTGTGAATATGTTGTTCATGGTGATGTCTCAACATTGATGGGTTGACCATGATAGTCCAGTGAAAGTTAGTCAATTGACCAATGCAGAGTAAGACCTGCAGTTGGATGAGGAAGATTGGGGCTGAGGGGTGAATTGACACAAGAGAGACTGTTGAATTGATCAATTAGTTTGTGTGTTTGAGGTTCCCTTCCTCACATTCTTGTTACAAAACTGTGAAATGTGAAATAGGTTGCTTCATCAAATACAACACCTGTACAACTAGAGATTCATTGACAGAGTCATCTATTTACCTTCTTGCTTTGTGTTCCTACTCACAGACATATATTCAGTAACACGGCTCATCTCAGGTACTGGGGTCACATTGATTTCTGGAAAATAAGTATTATTTTCTGATTAAGACTTTAATTTGGTTTGATTTTAAAGAAGCAACAATCCAGTGTTTAAACTGTACCCCATTAATAATGAGATCCACCAGAATGACCAGGAACATGACTTCAGATGTACGTCAGATACATTTAATTGTGGGATAAGACCATGTGTATAAAATCAGAGTCCATGGAAACACAGTGTTCCCTAAATTATGACCCATGGTACACAAGGCAAAGTTTTCCCTTGAAGTTTGAACCACCTAGGTGCAGTGGAGATACATACCTTGGTCTCCTGGTTTAGTGGTGTTAGGTAAATTGAATGGATTAAAGGCCGATAAATCCCCAGGGCCAGATAGGCTGCATCCCAGAGTACTTAAGGAAGTAGCCCCAGAAATAGTGGATGCATTAGTGATAATTTTTCAAAACTCATTAGAGTAGTTCCTGAGGATTGGAGGGTAGCTAATGTAGCCCCACTTTTGAAAAAGGGAGGGAGAGAGAAAACAGGGAATTACAGACCAGTTAGTTTAATGTCGGTAGTGGGGAAACTGCTAGAATCAGTTATTAAAGATGGGATAGCAGCACATTTGGGAAGTGGTGAAATCATTGGACAAAGTCAGCATGGATTTACAAAAGGTAAATCATGTCTGACGAATCTTATAGAATTTTTCGAGGATGTAACTAGTAGAGTGGATAAGGGAGAACCAGTGGATGTGTTATATCTGGACTTTCAGAAGGCTTTCGACAAGGTCCCACATAAGAGATTAATATACAAACTTAAAGCACACGGTATTGGGGGTTCAGTATTGATGTGGATAGAGAACTGGCTGGCAGACAGGAAGCAAAGAGTAGGAGTAAACGGGTCCTTTTCACAATGGCAGGCAGTGACTAGTGGGGTACCACAAGGCTCAGTGCTGGGACCCCAGCTATTTACGATATATATTAATGATTTGGACGAGGGAATTGAATGCAACATCTCCAAGTTTGCGGATGACACGAAGCTGGGGGGCAGTGTTAGCTGTGAGGAGGATGCTAGGAGGCTGCAAGGTGACTTGGATATGCTGGGTGAGTGGGCAAATGCATGGCAGATGCAGTATATGTGGATAAATGTGAGGTTATCCACTTTGGTGGCAAAAACAGGAAAGTAGATTATTACAGAATGGTGGCCGATTAGGAAAGGGGGAGATGCAACGAGACCTGGGTGTCATGGTACACCAGTCATTAAAAGTAGGCATGCAGGTGCAGCAGGCAGTGAAGAAGGCCAATGATATGTTAGCATTCATAGCAAAAGGATTTGAGTATAGGAGCAGGGAGGATCTACTGCAGTTGTACAGGGTCTTGGTGAGACCACACCTGGAGTATTGCGTACAGTTTTGATCTCCTAATCTGAGGAAAGACATTCTTGCCATAGAGGGAGTGCAGAGAAGGTTCACCAGACTGATTCCTGGGATGTCAGGACTTTCATATGAAGAAAGACTGGATAGACTCGGTTTGTACTCGCTAGAATTTAGATGTTTGAGGGGGGATCTTATAGAAACTTACAAAACTCTTAAGGGGTTGGACAGGCTAGATGCAGGAAGATTGCTCCCGATGTTGGGGAAGTTCAGAACAAGGGGTCACCGTTTAAGGATAAGGGGGAAATCTTTTAGGACCGAGATGAGGAAAACCTTTTTCACACAGAGAGTGGTGAATCTCTGGAATTCTCTGCCGCAGAAGGTAGTTGAGGCCAGTTCATTGGCTATATTTAAAAGGGAGTTAGATGTGGCCCTTGTGGCTAAAGGGATCAGTGGGTATGGAGAGAAGGCAGGTACAGGATACTGAGTTGGATGATCAGCCATGATCATATTGAATGGCGAATGGTGCAGGCTCGAAGGGCCGAATGGCCTCTACTCCTGCACCTATTGTCTATGTTTCTATGTTTCCTGGCCCATATTTATCCCTCAGTAAATAGGAACATATTGAGGGCAAATTGGAGACCATATTTTCTACATGACTACACTAGCCATACTTCAACTTCTGGCATGTTTATTTGATAATGGTTTACACCGGGGATGGTGACACAATCACCACATGGTCAGATCATTGCAGATCACCACCTGAACAGCATCATACAGCAGACTCCTCATGGCAACGCAGGTAGACAGGACAATCCACATTGCATAAATAATACTTCAATTGAACACAACAAGTCTGAAATCAATTTCTCAACAACATAAGCACAAACAGATACTTTTCTATCCAAAATAGATTGTTCTTTTCTCCTTGTAACAAAGATAACATGGTCATTGATAATTTGGGGGAATCTGTGCTGCATTAAGGATGTCTTCATGTACTTTACCTGTAGGCTTGTGCCTTCTTTGACACCACACCACTGCCAGTATAATGACGAGGAGAAGAGCCACACTCCCGATAATACCACCAATATACCAGGTCAATATAGAAGTGTCCTCCTCTGTCAAAGTAATAAACACAGAGTTCACATTTGTAGAATAAATGGACATCATTCAAAAGCTCCCACAAAGACCAGGCATTAACCACACTGACTAATTTAGATCAGAAGTCTTGAGTTTAACTTGTGATCCAGATTAACTGAGACACAAGGTACTTACTGCAGATGATAGTTTACCAATAAAAGACACAAGGTGTTGGAGAAACTCAGCAGGTTAGGCAGGTGACATTTCGGGTCATAGCCCTTTAGTCTGAAGTAGGGTCCCAACCCAAAACACTCACCTATCCATGTTCTCCAGCGATTCCGGCTGACCCGTTGAGTTACTCCAGCATATTGTGTCTTTTTTTCCCAGATTAATTGACCTTACATAAAAACATAGAAACATAGAAAATAGGTGCAGGAGTAGAGGCCATTCGGCCCTTCGAGCCTGCACCGTCATTCAATATGATCATGGCTGATCATCCAACTCAGTATCCTGTACCTGCCTTCTCTCCATACCCCCTGATCCCTTTAGCCACAAGGGCCACATCTAACTCCCTCTTAAATATAGCCAATGAACTGTGGCCTCAACTACCTTCTGTGGCAGAGAATTCCAGAGATTCACCACTCTCTGTGTGAAAAATGTTTTCCTCATCTCAGTCCTAAAAGATTTCCCCCTTTTCCTTAAACTGTGACCCCTTGTTCTGGACTTCCCCAACATCGGGAACAATCTTCCTGCATCTAGCCTGTCCAACCCCTTAAGAATTTTGTAAGTTTCTATAAGATCCCCCATCAATCTTCTAAATTCTAGCGAGTACAAGCCGAGTACAAAGATCAGAGAGCCACAACTTGCCTCAGTAGCCATCAGTTAGAGACTGTAAACATTCACACAAGTTTCTATTTCTTGGTTACAATCAGCTGACATTTCTCAGGCAGGAGATGGGAGCTGATGGTTGGCTGATAAAGTAGCTGATTCAGCTGTGATACTTCTCATTGTACAGTGGACAAATGTCTATCATAGTCTAAGCCTGGAACAATGGTTGAATGAGCACTGCTGACAACAGAGTGGACATTGCCCTTGTGCTTCAATCCTCTCTAACCAGGAGCACAAGAACTGTAAATGTTAGAAATATTCAGCCGTTTGAGCAGTATCTGTGGAAAGGGAAAGAAGTGAGTTCATGTTTTGTCAGATTCAAAGAAAGGATCTTTGACAATAGACAATAGACAATAGGTGCAGGAGTTGGCCATTCAGCCCCTCGAGCCAACACTCAACGTTTATTAACAAGACAAAGTCCACATACAAACAAGATATACAAATCACACAGCAGCTGTCAGCATCACATCAGATCATCCTAGAGTTCTGTCACAGAAGCATCACATTCACAGGCACCCACGCAAGCTCATCATATTTAATCCAACTTAATATATAATCACCCGTTATGTTAAACCTTCACTTGTATGTCACTAGAATAACTTATTTTGTCATTGATGGCCACTATGTATGTACTTATACACAGTCACACACATGTATATACATATGGTTCCAAATACACGTATACAATACCAATCGAACTCCTCCCCTCCACTGGGGCTATGGAGAAATTGTGTCCTTAATCAGTCTTGGCAATTGTAGTAATACCGGTCGGTGTCCACATAATGTTGAAAGCATCCGCCCTTAACTGGAGTTTAGCTGTTATACTTTCCATCATATATACACTTTTCAATCTTTCCCTCCACTGTTGAACATTTGGTGACTTTACATTTCTCCATGACTCTGTAATCATCTTCTTTGCAAACAACAGCAACAGCCCAAGCAAGCATTTCTGACACGCTAGAATTTAGAAGATTGAGGGGGGATCTTATAGAAACTTACAAAATTCTTAAGGGGTTGGACAGGCTAGCTGCAGGAAGATTATTTCCGATGTTGGGGAAGTCCAGAACTAGGGATCACAGTTTAAGGATAAGAGGGAAGTCTTTTAGGACCGAGATGAGAAAAATACTTTTTTTCCACACGCAGAGAGTGGTGAATCTGTGGAATTCTCTGCCACAGAAGGTAGTTGAGGCCACACAGTATTGCGTACAGTTTTAGTCTCCTAATCTGAGGAAAGACATTCTTGCCATAGAGGGAGTACAGAGAAGGTTCACCAGACTGATTCCTGGGATGTCAGGACTTTCATATGAAGAAAGACTGGATAGACTCGGCTTGTACTCGCTAGAATTTAGAAGATTGAGTGGGGGGGACCTTATAGAAACTTACAAAATTCTTAAGGGGTTGGACAGGCTAGATGCAGGAAGATTGTTCCGGATGATGGAGAAGTCCAGAACAAGGAGCCACACACACAGTTTAAGGATAAGGGGAAAATCTTTTAGGACCGAGATGAGAAAAATATTTTTTTTCCACACGCAGAGAGTGGTGAATCAGTGGAATTCTGTGCCACAGAAGGTAGTTGAGGCCACAGTTCATTGGCTATATTTAAGGGGGAGTTAGATGTGGCCCTTGTGGCTAAAGGGATCAGGGGGTATGGAGAGAAGGCAGGTACAGGATACAGAGTTGGATGATCAGCCATGATCATATTGAATGGCGGTGCAGGCTCGAAGGGCCGAATGGCCTCTACTGCTGCACCTATTGTCTATGTTTCTATGTTTCTATGTTTTGGTATCTATATTTTCTGGAGTCTCTCCCAGTATGAAGCATGCCGGCTCCAGAGGTAGATCCACCTCCAAGATTAGCTTGATCTCCGTCTGAATGTCTCTCCAATATTGATACAATTTGGGACAATCCCACAAAATATGTGTATGATCACCAATCTTCCCGCATTGTCTCCAGCATAAATCTGAGATGTTGCTATATCTTGCTAACATAAGAGGAGTCTGAAATACTCTCATTCTAGTTTTCCATTCAAACTCCCTCCAGGCGGGGCTGTTTAGACATAGAAACATAGAAAATAGGTGCAGGAGTAGGCCATTCAGCCCTTCGAGCCTGCACCGCCATTCAATATGATCATGGCTGATCATCCAACTCAGTATCCTGTACCTGCCTTCTCTCCATACCCCCTGATCCCTTTAGCCACAAGGGCCACATCTAACCCCCTCTTAAATATAGCCAATGAACTGTGTGGCCTCAACTACCTTCTGCGGGAGAGAATTCCAGAGATTCACCACTCTCTGTGTGAAAAACGTTTTCCTATCTCGGTCCTAAAAGATTTCCCCCTTATCCTTAAACTGTGATCCCTTGTTCTGGACTTCCCCAATATCGGGAACAATCTTCCTGTATCTAGCCTGTCCAACCCCTTAAGAATTTTGTAAGTTTCTATAAGAAACTTGTTTGTTAACGTATGACCCAAAAGACATGTCTTTTCCCACATTTCATCAGTAATAATATGTGAAATGTGAAATAGGTTGCTTCATCAAATACAATACCTGTACAACTAGAGATTTATTGACAGAGTCATCTATTTACCTTGTTGCTTTGTGTTCCTAGTCACAGACGTATATTCAGTAACATGGCTGATGTCAGGTACTGGGGTCACATTGGTTTCTGGAAAATAAGTATTTTATTTTCTGATTAAGACTTTAATTTGGTTTGATTTTAAACAAGCAACAATCCAGTGTTTAAACTGTACCCCATTAATAATGAGATCCACCAGAATGACCAGGAACATGACTTCAGATGTACGTCAGATACATTTAATTGTGGGATAAGACCTTGTGTGTAAAATCAGAGTCCATGGAAACACAGTGTTCCCTAAATTATGACCAGGATGGTACACAAGGCAAAGTTTTCACTTGAAGTTTGAACCACCAAAGTGCAGTGGAGATACATACCGTGGTCTCCTGGTTTACTGGCCCATATTTATCCCTGTTTGTTAATGTATGAACAAAAGACATGTCTTTTCCCACATTTCTTCAGTAATAATAATATTCATTTCCAATTCCCATTTCTGTTTCGTTTCTATAGTGTTTCCTTTTACATAATCTTGAAGTCCTTTATATAAATCCTGGTTCAACCAGATGAGTGTTTGAGTACACAGCGGCATGCAGTAAAACATGACATAGATCAGGTCAACTAATACTGACTGATCTACAGTCAGATCAGTAACAGAGGGAGGGATATGGGTGGAAGTGGAGCAAGAACATAAAAGGAAAACTCTGCAATTGGAAGGGGTGGGAAATGAGTTGCAAGAGGAATGGAAGAGAATAGGATCACTGGGTGGTGGGATAAATGCGTGCACAATGAAGGGGGGGGGGGGGGGTGTTCAGGAAGTGTTATTTGAAATTTGAGAATTCATTGATCATAACAGAGTTAGACAACTCAAACTGGAAGAAAATATTCCACTCAAATTTCAGGACCAATAAGCGACAACAAAACTCAATCATGACTCTAAGTATGAAGAACAAACCCTTATCACTTACTATTGTCCTTCTGATAGTCTGGGACAAAAAGCCGGGGCAGGTCTTGATCAAACAAAACACATCTCCAGTTCCCTCTGCCTCTCTCAGCTTTCTGAATAACCAGACTCAGTGATTTCTCTTCCACAGTCAGTGTCTTTTCTCCAACACGTTTGCCATCGCCATTGATCCAAACCAGTCTCATTGACCCAATGACGTGAGACACAGAGCAGGTCAGGGTAACGTTGTCTCCCTCAGTCACTGCATCAGACGGTTCAGCTGTGACTGTGGAAACAAGCAGGTTGTTTACATTTTAAACAATAAGTTCATCAGTAAACTCAGTGGCAACATTCTGACTCCTACCTTTCACTGTGATTAGATCAATGATGGGAAATGGCTTTGATTCCAGATCACAGATGTAAACTCCGGCATCTTGAAACACAACGGGGACAATCCTCACATTGAAATCCTTGCCATCGAAGTGTTTCCCTGAGGTCACCAGTCGATTCACGAAGTTGGTCCCATTGACATTGATGATTATGGGCTGAGAACGTGCTGCAGATGCTATTAATTTCCGCTGTTGATGGGGACGAGGTGACCAGATCCACTCAGCACTGGAATAGTTACGACCATAACTCCCAGAACAAACCAGGTGAAGTTCACTGTGATCGGTGCTGGAGCGGTAAAGTATGTATCTCCCTTCATGTAAATCTGTATCAGAGAGACAGAGGATAACTCCTTTCAGTATTACAGTTACTGTGCCATACACAGATTCTCAACCGTATTGTTATAAACATTTGTGGTGTTTTGTTCAACTGATCAAGTTTCAAATGTAACATCTTTCATGAATGCCGCACTAAACTCATCAGATCTTTATAAAATACAATGTGCTGTACGGCAGTAAGTTGCAGTGAAGTTTGGATATTCCACTCTACATTTCAACATGAGGTTGGCCCCCACACCCGGACTGTCCGGGAATGTCCCGGGATGGAATGAAACCTCCCGGAGGCTCCCGAGAGCGGTGTGGGAGGTGAATGTCTCTGTCAGTCTGCAGGAGGTGGTTCAGGTTCAGGTTCGGGTTCGGGTTCAGGTTCAGGTTCAGGTTCGGGTTCAGGTTCGGGTTCAGGTTCGGGTTCAGGTTCGGGTTCGGGTTCGGGTTCAGGTTCTGGTTCGGGTTCAGGTTCAGGTTCAGGTTCGGGTTCAGGTTCTGGTTCAGGTTCAGGTTCAGGCTCAGGTTCAGGTTCAGGTTCAGGTTCGGGTTCGGGTTCAGGTTCAGGTTCGGGTTCAGGTTCAGGTTCAGGTTCAGGTTCTGGTTCGGGTTCAGGTTCAGGTTCTGGTTCAGGTTCTGGTTCGGGTTCAGGTTCAGGTTCGGGTTCAGGTTCTGGTTCGGGTTCAGGTTCGGGTTCGGGTTCGGGTTCGGGTTCAGGTTCAGGTTCGGGTTCGGGTTCAGGTTCGGGTTCAGGTTCAGGTTCAGGTTCAGGCTGTGGACAGAAGCAGCCCAGAGGATGCCTGCACGGGGACTGACCCGGACACGTTGGCACTTCAAGTGGATCGGCTCATTCCCATTATTCCCACCATCCCTCTCCCATTCACACCCATTGATTCCCTGTCCTTCCCTGTTCCCGGGTCCTGCTCCCAGCTGAATGCTGACCCCAAGCCCGAGTCTGCAGCAGCTGGAATCACTTCTAGCAACACCAGACTCGGAGAGAAGGGTCAGTGTGGGGGAGAGGGGATGGATTGTTGTTCAGTGTTGATGTGTGGGTCGGGACCCCCAGTGTGAGTGTGAGCAGCAAGTGCTGGTGACTACACTTTCTATCTGACACTTTGACGTGAGTCCTGTATCTGTATCTCAGTCTCAGATACTGGAGCATTGATGGCAAGATGAGTCCTGTATCAGTATCTCAGTCTCAGATACTGGAGCATTGATGGCAAGATGAGCCCTGTATCAGTATCTCAGTCTCAGATACTGGAGCATTGATGGCAAGATGAGCCCTGTATCTGTATCTCAGTCTCAGATACTGGAGCATTGATGACAAGATGAGTCCTGTATCTCAGTCTCAGATACTGGAGCATTGATGACAAGATAAACTGACAAAATACTTTACAGAACAATGGTTACAGAAAGACATCCCCCTCCTGTGCTGTGTGTGTCTGTCACACAGAGACAAGCAGGCAGCTGCTCCACACAGAGACTTTCTGGAAACTTCTCCCTGATCATTGCAGCATTTTATACTGGAGAGCAGTTGGTCACTGCCACAGTTCTTCACGGAGCGCACACATAATATTACAAGAAGCACCGTGATACAAGTGTCTACTTGATATCCAATGGGAGGTGTACACACTCACCGTTGTCTACAGTAAATTCTCCGTTACTTGTGTGAAGAATGTTTCCATTTTTCCGCATATCACACACATACAGCTTCCCATCCTCCACTGTAACGTGTCGAACCATCAGATAGACCATGTTATCCAGGCGGATCTGATCAGTGTTGCCCCTGTTCTGCTGGGATGGGTCCATGGGTCTCCAGTGAAGACTGACTGTATCTGAGACTCTGGAGATGGTGCAGCTGAGTGTAACGTCACTGCCCAGCAGAGGCCTCCGTGGACTTGCCTCAACTGTGAAAAACAGATCAATGAGATTCAGAGTGAGTAGTGGTTTGTACAAGTCAAGTCCCAGATAGGACAATGACATTCTTGCTTGCTGCAGCACAACAGAATATTGTAGGCATCAATACAGAACAGATCAATGAGATTCAGAGTGAGTAGTGGTTTATACAAGTCCAATGACTGGGCTCAATCTCACCTCAACTGAAAACCTAGACCCACCCCTCATTCTTCTAAACTCCAGCTAGTCCAAGCCCAGAGCCACAAACACTCATCATCCCCTGGGGCATTTTGATAAAGGTTCGTTTTATTTTGCATTACTTCAGACTGCAATCTCTGCATACTATGTTCTGTGTGCTTAAGCAAAGCAAGAATTTCATTGTCCTATACAGGGACACATGACAATAAACTCACTTGATCTTGAACTTGCACCATTCTGCTCTTTTGCTTTTGTTGCATTTTTTAATGCACCTTTTATTATAATTGACTTTATCTGAACAATGAATGTGTTTTACCCAAATGTATATGACAATAAACTAATATGAATCTAAATCTGAATGTGATATTGTTCAGACTACACAGATATAGTGTTATTGATCCTCACGTTGGCAGTGTTCACACATTGTGTACACATAACACTCTAGACACTCATGCTGCATCCTGAGATTCAAGTGTTTCAGAGGTTTGTACATTAGATTTAGCTCGGTGGGGTCTGGTGGCAGAAGGTCCATGGACTGTAGTTTTATTCCACAATGCCTTTGCTTTGTCTGCACTGATCTTCAGTGTGACCCTCAGCACGTACTCCTGCAGCCTAGAATATTCTGCAATGGAGATTTCGCTGGGGAAAACATGAAGATCAAAGTCGTTGGATCCAACCTCATTCACTGTATCTCAGCAAACGTTAGAGCAATGAATAAATCCCAATCCCTTTCCACCTGTGGAGAATTATCTACAGGAGGCAAAGGCCTTGTTCATCCTCTGCTAAAGCTCCCAAGCTGTTGGAATGGTTCTGAGTGGCACCAACTTTTAGAAGTAAACTTCATTTATTAATATTGAATATTTCATTTTTGTTTATCATGAAAGAGTCTAATTCTACAATAAGGATTAGTTTTGATTCCTGAAGAGTCTCCACCCCTGCAGGCCCCGGATCCTGGAGCAGTTTTCCCCGTGCCAGTGTTGGGGAATATCAGCATATTCCTGCTCCAGTCCTGGTCTCCACATGGAGAAGTGAAGGGGAGCGCTGGCAGATTCACCGCAAGAACTGTCAGCAAGTTGTGGAGTTCCTCGTTGTGAAACACATGGGTGGAAGTCCTGGAGCTGTTCATATTCACACAGGTAAATGCCAGCTGTTCACTGTGACACTGCTGGTGCAACCGGCAACACTCTGACCAGTGAATGCAAACAATGTTTAGATGTAACTGGATTGATACGTTTGTCCATTTGTCCCTGTCCTGTCTTCCCCGACCGCCCTCAAGGTGGGAACTCTCCCACCAGTGTAAGTTCCACAGATGATGGACTTCCTCTGGGATCACAACCAAGTGAGGCATGGACCTGGTTCACTGGGTAACATTGAGCAGCAGTGTCACTCACTCGACAATCTCACCCCAGGCCCACAGAATCAATGAAGACAAATCTTTCCCCCAATTGTTTCATTGGGAGATTCATCGGGTGGAAGAAGTCTCACAATTCCCGCCATTTTTCATCATTACATATGACATTATTTACAGAGAAACATATTGTTGATCCATGTCTCACCCACTCACCTTTCATCCCATATATTTCATATTGTTTCAGGATCTGGTTCCTCGGATGTGTTTCGGTCAAAGTGAACAATCCTGACCATTTAAATCTGGGGTTTTTTATTGCCAGATTACCAGTATGGTCATCCACATCCACCTCCTGGTTCTTGTCTGTGTTTCCCCAGCCATTGCCCCACTGTTTGCTCCACGTGTCCTTGTTCTGGTAGCGGAGAGTTACCACTGTCTGTTTTCCCCGCCCTGAGTGTGGTTCCCATTCCCAGACAACAGTGTCACTCCCAGGATTGTCCGGTCCGTTTAACACAATGTTGCCTTCATTATCCAAGAAATAAATCTGATTTCTGATTTCTGTTGGAAATAGGAAAATTGTAGGAATTAACATTTTAAGCACATTTCCTCCACTCCATGCCTGTAATTATTCATTTTGAATTTCATTTATTTCCAGAATCCAGTTTTGATCTCCCACAGAACCTCCAGTGAGACGGACACAGCTGGCTGGAATAACCTGGCCTGATCCAGGGATACTTCATGACATGAGAAGAGTGAGTGGGAGAAAGACGAAGGGCGTTTGTGACGGGTTCCATGTGACGGGGTTTCCTGATGTGGGTGGAGATCAGGCTGATCCTGTACACACCGCATCCCCGGCCCTTGTCGGACAGACCTGGGACAGAATAAACATGTTCCTGCCTCCCTGCCTGCTCCTCATTCCACAGTGAATTACAACATGGAACAGTTCAGCACAGGAACAAGCCCCTCGGCCCACAAGGTCTATGTCGAGCATAATGCCACAACCAACTCTTATCTACCTACACATAATCCATATCTCTCCATTCCCTGCATGTCCATGTGCTTATCCAATAGTCTCTTAAATCCCATTCACACATCTCCCTCCATCACCACCAGCAGCAACGTTCCAGCCACTCACCACTCTGTGTTAAATACTTGTCCTTCACATCTCCTTCACACTTTGCCTCTCTCACCTAAAAGCCCCCCATGCCCTCTTGTATTTGATATTTCCATCCTGGGGAAAAGATTCTGACTGTCTACATTGACCTTGCCGCTCATAATATGGTATCATTCTATCATGCCACACTTCAATGTCTAACATTCCAGAGAAAACAATCCAAGTCTATTCAACCTCTCCCTGGAGCTAATATTCAGTAACACAGGCATCATTCTTGTCAACCTTCTCCGCCCTGTCTCCAAAGCCTCTGCATCTGCATTTTTGGGGCATCCAGAACTGCATGTAATGCTTGAAATCCAGCCTAACCAATGTCCTACAAAGCTGCATCACATCCTGACTTCCTGACTCTTATACCCAATGATCCAACCAAAGGCATGCCATCTGCCTTCTTTGCCACTCTATCTACCTGTATTACCATTTTCACAGAGTTTGGGACTTGGATCCCAAGGTCCCTCTGTACATCAATGCTGTTAAGGGCCTTGCCGTTAATTGTATATCTTCCCCTTATATTCAACCTCCCAAAGTGCAACACCTCACAGATGCTTGGATTAAATTTGATCTGTCATTTGTCCACCCATTTCTGTAGCTGGTCTAAATCCCATTCATTACTTTACAACAGACTTTGATACTTTGACATCATTGTTCACAGTGCAGCAATCTTGTTCACATCTGCTAATGTACTAACCAACCCATCTACATTTAAATTCATTGTATAAATGATGACCGACAGTGGTCCTGGCAGAGATCCATATAGATCTCCACTGGTCACGGATTTCCTGCCTGAATATTGCCTTTTCCTCTGTTTTCTAGTCTGCCCATTCTGAATCCAGACAAACAATTCAATGTTAATCCCATGTTTATTAATCTTCAGCATCAGTCTATCATGGGGGACTTTACCAAGTGCCTTATTAAAATCACTGTAGACAATGCCACGTAAACGTCATGCCCTCTTTAGTCCCCTCATCTATTTTGTTCCAAATGGGAGTCAATTCTATCCCAATGAATCCTTTCCAATTGTTTCCTGCTGTTGTCATGTGAGCCACAGCTCTTTAATTCGCTGAATTCTCTCTCTAAACAAATAAACCATTTAACTCCCATTCCCATACTGATCTTTCTGTCCTTGGCCTCCTCCATTGCCAGTGAGACTACATGCAAACTGAAGAAATCTCACTTCATATTTCCCTTGGGTATCTGACAACCTCATGAACATTGAATTCTTGACTTTCAGGCAACAAATCCCTAAACAATCCACCCCACCTTTTTACTGACATATTTATTCCTTTTCCCTTGTTCCTCTCATCCCTGGAGTTATCTGACACTTCACCTACATCCCCTAACTCCATTTTCAGTTTCCTTCATTTATCCTTGTTCACCTTCTCCTTGTCTACCGTCTTGATTTTAATGTATTTATAAGAAGCCTTGGAACTTTCTTTACTCCAAAACACCACAGCCATTTTGTGGCCTATGTTCTCCCTTCTAATCACCCACTTGAGTTCTTTCCTCCTTGCTTTATATTCCTCAATAGCCATCTCTGCTTTCATATTCTTCAACCTTGCATGTGTTTCCTTTCTATTTTTGACCAAATTTACAAATGTATTTGGTCATCTCAGTCCCTTACTTTGCCAGTCTTATCTCTCCTCCTTACTGGAGCTTGCCGGTCTTGAGTTTGGATCTACTGACCTTCAGACAATTCACAATCTCAGACTTGGAGTAACTTAATAACAACTGCTCTGAGTGTACCTTCCAAGCTCCTGCCTAATAATGGTGTCATTTGCCTTGCCTTGTCGTACAGTCCAGACTTATCCCTATTCAAACCAATCTTAAAACTTATGGAGTTGTATTCACTATCTCCAAAATACTCTTTCACTAAAACATCAGTCACCAGGCCAGACTCATTTCCCAACACAAGGTCCATTTTGGATTCCTTTCTCACGTGGAGATAGACAGACAGACAGACAGACAGACAGACAGACAGACAGGCAGACAGACAGACAGACAGACAGACAGATAGATAGACAGACAGATAGATAGATAGATAGATCCTTTAATAATTCTTTACAGGAGATTACAATGCCACAACAGCTTCAAGACAGACATAACACCACACATTTCCTCAGATAATTTCCATACTTAATAAGTTAAAATACAATGAATGAATACTAACAAAGTGCAAAGTTATTTCTGTGCATTGTAAAACCTTATAGCAGCTGGTACACAAGACTTCCTATATCTCTCAGTTTTGCACATTGGTGCAATCAGTCTCTGACTGAAGGTGCTGCTCTTGATCACCTTCAGGGCGTGGAGTGGGTTGAGTGGGGTTGGTCATTATTGAACCCAGTTTGTTCAGAGTTCTGGCCCTCTGCCACCTGCTGGACCGTTAGTTGCTCAGCCCCGCGACCACTGAGCCGGCCTTCCTGGTCAGCTTGTCCAGTCTGTTTTTGTCCGCTATGCGGGCGCCTTCTCCCCAACAGGCCACAGCAGAAAAACAGAGCACTGGCCACCACTGAATGGTAGACACTGCACAGCAATACATCCATTTGTGTAATCTTTCAGTAATCTGTGTCCACATCTGTTCCTCTATTTCCTGCTCACTCTTGGGAGACCTCTCATACAATTCCGTTGGATTGCTTGCACCTTTCTTATTTTCACATGGCTCTACCCATATCACCTCAATGGACAAACCATCCAGAGTCTCCACTCTGAGTGCCAACAAGATCGTTTCCCTGATTAATAGAGCAATCCCCCCATCTTTATCCCATAGAAACATGGAACATTGAGCTGTTAATCATGTCCCTGTCACAACCATAATTCCACAATGACCACAACATCATATTCCACCAACAGCGATCTGGGCTCAAAGTTCATCTACTTTGCCCACAATACTCCTTGCATTGAAATGAACATACCTCCACCCATCAGTCTCACTATATAACTTCACCTCCCTGTCTGTCCTTCCTTTGAGACTTACTTATCTTCATCTCCACCTTGCCATCACCCCCCTGCCTATCCAGTTTAGCCCTCTTGGTAACACCTCCCTGCAAACATATTGGTCCCCTCCATTTCAGATACAAACTATCCCTCTTGTAGAGGTGACGTCTGCCCCAGAAGAGATGCCAATGACCAAAAGATCTGAATCTGAATCTCTGCCCCCTGCACCAAGTCCTGAGCCATACATTCATCTGTCCTTTCTTCCTATTCCTACCTTCACTAACACATGACACCGGGAGGAATCTGGAGATGACGAACCCAGCGAGCCTTGATAAAGATCTGTGTGTGTTCTCTGGCCACAGGTGGGATTGTGGAAGGGTTGGAGAGTTGTTAATCTAGTGAGACTCATGTCAGTGGTACTTACAGAACACTGTGTGTGTGGTCTAGACTACACTACACTATATTGACCAGTTCCACACACACACGTGTTCTGTACTACACTACCCTACACAACACTGTAACTGTACTCTATATTTATATATATTGACCACAGACACACACATTTACAACATTTACAACATTATTTACCCCAGCTCTGTCTGTCTAGTTACAGTACAGTGTAGTTACAGAACTACACTACACTATATTGACCAGTTCCACACACACACTACACTACACTGCACTGTACTATATTTATACTGTACTATATATTTATATATATTGACCACACACACACGTGTTCTGTTCTGTACTGTACTGTACTACACTATATATGACTACACTACACTACACTGCACTGTACTATATTTATACTGTACTATATATTTATATATATTGACCACACACACACGTGTTCTGTTCTGTACTGTACTGTACTACACTATATATGACTACACTACACTACACTACACTACACTGCACTGTACTATATTTATACTGTACTATATATTTATATATATTGACCACACACACACGTGTTCTGTACTGTACTGTACTACACTATATATGACTACACTACACTACACTGCACTACACTGCACTGTACTATATTTATACTGTACTATATATTTATATATATTGACCACACACACACGTGTTCTGTTCTGTACTGTACTGTACTACACTATATATGACTACTCTACACTACACTGCACTATATATGACTACCCTACACTACACTACACTACCCTACACTGTAACTGTACTATATATTTATATATATTGACCACACACACATTTACAACATTTACAACATTATTTACCTCAGCTCCGTCTGTCTAGTTACAGTACCGTGTAGTTACAGAACTACACTACACTATATTTAGGTATGTTGCAAAGCCTACCTGAAGCGTCGCTGAAAATCTGTCGCTGCAAGTGTGCGCGATTTTGGCGCCGTTTAGAGGGGGCGGGTTTAAAACGCGATTTTCTCTAAGCTGTTCCAATCGAAAATGTTCAGCCTAGTTAATTATTAACGAAAAATCGCTGAAAGACCCCGTCGCAAAAGCTATTATTAGGTTTAAAGGCCTTGAATAATAGTTATAGTAGTTTAAAAATCAATCTCTAAACCCGCGACCACCAGCAACCGCAGGGTCTCATAAAGCAAACAGTTGAAGTTAGGCGGTATATTTTTACATTAAAAAGGGCTTCTTAAGATCCCTTTATACAATGTTTAATATTGCGAGTAGCTCATTTTGGGCCCATTATATCCCGCAGTATTTTTCTGGGCAGTTGGGGCACAAATCTACCGCAATGTGAACGTTCTAAACCAGCGCGTTCCACAGGGACCCACTGGAAAGCTGATTTAAATGGCCATTTATTTACAGCAATTAAACACTAAATTCCTTCCATTTGGTCTATAAATTAATGTAAATGAGATTTAAAAATCATGTTTTATTGTGAATTATTTGTGAATATTATTTGGAGATTTAGGCTATTTAAAAATGTTAATCATTTATTAAGAAATGGATAGATGTTTAGATCTAGTAATTGAAGTCTGAAATTAGCTACAATTAGGTAACTAACTAATTATATGCTTTAATTTCAGGTCATCCAAGTAAGATTATTTTATATTTGTTTCAGAATGCTTCAATCTATGATAACTGAAAATTTCATTCAGTTCTCTTAATTTTTAAGAAAGTTATGGGCTTTTGACTGTTCACGATCACAGCTTTTTTGTTATGTCCATAGAAAATCAATAGGGAACAAGATGCTCATTTCCCAGTATGAAAATGGCCATAACTTTTTAAATACTTGAGATATGAAAGTGAATTAGGTGTCAAATTGAACTTATTTTTATGCTTTATCTGATGGGATAAATTGCAGACTTGATTTTTTAAATCTCAAAATTTTGTAACATTGCTATGTACTGTACTGTAGATTATGTGGTCATTGACCTCACTACACTGTGTGTGTTGTCTACACTAGACTGCACTGTATTCACCACACACAGTGTACTACACTACACTACACTACATTGACTACACTACACTACACTGTACTGTACTATACTGTACTACACTAGACCACACTACACTACACTACACTACACTGTACTATATATATACACTAAACTACACTACACTACACTAAACTAAACTAAACAACAACAACAACGACTACTATATATTTACTACACGATATGGAGACAACATTATTTACCTCAGCTCTGTCCGTCCGCAGGGAACCGCCGCTTCTTCTCCGCTGCCATTTTGATGCGGTCGATGGGGCGGGCGGAAGAACGGCCATCTTGGTGAGGTCGTCAGCCGGCGGCCATCTTGGTGAGGTCGTCAGCCTGCGGCCATCTTGGTGAGGTCGTCAGCCGGCGGCCATCTTTGTGAGGTCGTCAGCCGGCGGCCATCTTGGTGAGGGGGTTGTGTTCAAGAAGGAACTGCAGATGCTGGAAAATGGAAGGTTGTTTCAGCCCCGAGACGATCCACAGAAGCTGCTGCTGCTGCTGCGCCTGCACCCGCACCGTGTAAATCAAAGATCCTACAGCGGAACTCTGCTATAGGATCTTTGGTCTAAATATGGCGTTGACGGTGGCCATCTTGGTGAGGGCAGGTGAGTTCGGCGGCCATCATGGTGAGGGCAGGTGAGGTCGGCGGCCATCTTGGTGAGGGCAGATCATTCAGAGCAATGGTCAAAGCTGCAGGAAGAGCTGTTGCAATTTAACCACAATGATTCATCTATTCTCAGCTCTGGGCTTTTTCACTTCCTGTTTTTTATCTGACTAAATTTCACAATGTGTAAATAAACATCAGAATTGTGAAGGACAAAGACAACATCAAACTATCCCAAAACCTATTGAAACATGCAAAAGGGAATCAGGGGTGGATTATTTGTCACTTTGAGCCTGTTCAATCATTCAATACATTCTCATATTCCAATTCTCTCCCGATAAATGTTGATGCATTTTATGTCAAATAAATCTATCCCCAACTGAACAAGATTCAGTGACCTGCCATCTACCATTTTCTGTGGGGTGAATTTCAATGGCTCACCATATTCACAATGAAGAAATGTCTCAGCCCTAAATGTTTCACCCCTTATCTTGAGTCCAAAACCCCTTGTTCCAGATCCTACAGTCACTGGAAATATCTTTATGTATCGAGTCTGTCTAGCTCTGCTTTGAATGTTGTTTAATTTAGAGAGGTCATGCTTAAGTCTTCCAGACTCCAGTGACTACTGGCTCAGTCAGCTCCTCCTCTCCTTACACATTAGTCCTGCCATTCCAGGAATCAGTCTGGTCAGCCTTGGCTGCATTACATGTGTGGCTGAAAAACCCTTTCTCCGGTAAGGAGAGCACAAAGACATGTTTGGAGAGACATGGGCCAGGGACAGCCAATTGTGATGGGGTTAGTTGGACATCTTGGTCAGCATGTGTGTGTTGGGTTGATGTGTCTATTTCCATGCTCTACAGCTCTATGACTCTCTGCTGCATCTGCGTATATTTGACAAGTAACTCAACTGACTGACATCACCTGGAAACCTCTTTGCATCCTCTTTGCTTCTCCTATTTACTCTCAGTTTCATGTCATCAAACTTAGAAACATTATGTTTGTTTCCTTGTCAATACCATTGATGAACATTGAAAATAACAGACTCAAGAACTGGCTTGATGCTGGATCATTCATCACCACCTGCCACCCTAACAAAGTCTCCTCTCTGTTTCCTGTCTGCCAAATAATTTTCAATTCATGCCTGTTTAATATTGCCTAATCCACATATTTAAAATTCAAAGACCTTCTGAAAATTGGACACATCGACTTGTTCTCCCTGAAACAAACAAAAACAATCTGCTGGAGGGACTCCAGGTGTGGTCTCACTAGGGCCCTGTACAACTGCAGAAGGACCTCTTTGCTCCTATATTCGATTCCTCTTGTTATGAAGGCCAACATGCCATTGGCTTTCTTCACTGCCTGCTGTACCTGCATGCTTACTTTCATAGACTGATGAACAAGGACACCCAGATCCCGTTGTACTTCCCCTTTTCCCCCTTCCCATTTAGAAAGATGAGGTTCCATGTATCAACGCATCCAATGCATGTTTGAGCTCAGTAAATTCCCATTTTCCTTTGCCGAATAAGGTTTGACAAGATACACAAAATTGCTGGGGAAACTCAGCGGGTGCAGCAGCATCTATGGAGCGAAGGAAATAGGCGACGTTTCGGGCCGAAACCCTTCTTCAGACTGATGGGGGGTGGGGAAAGAAAGAAGGAAAAGGGGAGGAGGAGGAGGAGCCCGAGGGCGGGCGGATGGGAGGGTGGGAGGAGACAGCTAGAGGGTTAAGGAAGGGGAGGAGACAGCACGGGCTAGCCAAATTGGGAGAATTCAATGTTAATGCCATAAAGACGCAAGGACCCCAGACGGAATATAATCTCCTCCAACCTCATCTACTGCATCCGCTGCTCTAGATGTCAGCTGATTTACATCGGTGAGACCAAGCGTAGGTTGGGCGATCGTTTCGCCGAACACCTCCGCTCACAGTCCGCAATAACCTACCTGACCTCCCGGTGGCTCAGCACTTCAACTCCCCCTCCCATTCCCAATCCGACCTCTCTGTCCTGGGTCTCCTCCATTGCCAGAGTGAGCAACAGCGGAAATTGGAGGAACAGCACCTCATATTCCGTCTGGGGTCCTTGCGTCCTTATGGCATTAACATTGAATTCTCCCAATTTGGCTAGCCCGTGCTGTCTCCTCCCCTTCCTTAACCCGCTAGCTGTCTCCTCCCACCCTCCCATCCGCCCGCCCTCGGGCTCCTCCTCCTCCTCCCCTTTTCCTTCTTTCTTTCCCCACCCCCCATCAGTCTGAAGAAGGGTTTCGGCCCGAAACGTCGCCTATTTCCTTCGCTCCATAGATGCTGCTGCACCCTCTGAGTTTCCCCAGCAATTTTGTGTACCTTCGATATTCCAGCAGCTACAGTTCCCTTTTGAACACAAGGTTTGACAAGATGTGTTTTACACTGACACAAACACTTTCAACAGAAGTGATGTCTGAACCCTGAGTAGAAGAGGAAGAGGAAGGTCCTGTAGTTTCATAAGACACAGCACGAGGCTGGGGAAGTCAGTGTGTCACCGTGCTTGGAGCTTTGCTGCCCAGTCTCTGGACTCGTTCACCATCAGTCTCTTCCCACAAGGTAGGCGACCTTACTACAGGTTCACTTCAGGTAAAGGTGTGGTTTAAATGGGATCTAGAAACGGAACTCCGTGTTCAATACTTTCGTTTATTAATTTATTCATTTTTTTAATATAATTTTATTTATTAGCAGTGTACATTACAATAATATGCCAAAAATAACATAATACATTTCCTGTACCACTTTATATTTTAAACTTTGAAGTAAAGAGAGTTAAATAGGATAGTAAGTGTGTGAAAGAGTGATCAAAAGAGACCCTTAGACATGAAAAGTTCGAAAAAGAGTTAAGAAGCAAGCCATAGAAATAGAAGAAGAGAAAAAGAAAACAGAAGATATATTAAAAGTTAAAAAAAGAGCTAAAAGGGATAAACCAACTTTGTATTTTTCCTCCCCCCTCACCAGGTCCTGAAACCATTTATTTTCAGAATTCTGTTGCACCTTATACTTGTAGTAAGTCGATAAATGGAGACCAAAGCTTTTGGAAATGGTCTGGTTTGCCTGCTAGAAGGCGTCTCATATCTTCCAGGTGTAACGTTTCGAACATATTTGAAATCCACATATTTATTGTTGGTGTTGGGGCGTTTTTCCAGAATTTAAGCATGAGTTTTTTCCCCATTATTAAACCGTAATTAAGTCGGCTCATTTGGGACACAGTTAGCTCAGGGCTGCCTTCCATGGTTCCAAAAATAATCAATTCTGCGTTCGGTTTCAGTTTTATTTGAAATAATTTTGTAAATATTTCAAAAATTTCATTCCAAAATGTTTGGATTTTTCTACAAAAAACAATGGAATGTGCTATATAGTTGCTTCATGGGATAGACATTTATCACAGATGGGGGAGACATTTGGAAAAAGTTTACTTATTTTAGTTTTTGAGTAATACAGTCTATGTAAGGTTCTAAATTTCTAACGTGTGATATTCCACTCCTACAACCATTTATTAGACTGTACCAGTCTGTTCTGCTTTAGATTTTACAAGGACATAGAAACGTAATGAATAATGAAGAGAGACACAAAATGCTGGAGTAACTCAGCGGGACAGGCAGCATCTGGAGAGAAAGAATGGGTGATGTTTCGGGTCAAGACCCTTCTTCAGATCCAGACTTCTTTGACCCGAAACGTCACCCATTCCTTCTCTCCAGAGATGCTGCCTGTCCCACCCAGTTACTCCCGCCCAGTTACTTGTCTATATTCGGCATAAAGCAGCATCTGCAGTTCCTTCCAACATGAAACTTTATCAATGTATTTTTGTCTCCATTATTTCCACTAGAAACTTAATGAAGCTAAATTATCAGCATCTGCCATTTTACCCATTTGGGCTTTCTGGTCAATCTAATGTATCGCTGCTCATGTGGATTTTATTTTTCCCATTTCTCCGGCAATCCTCTGGGACTGATTGAGGATGTTCAACGTCCTCGCCGTTCTGTTGCCCGCTCGCTCAATCAATTGACTGACTAGTGAGGTACAAATGAGTTAAAACCATTCTACCGAGAAGCAGGAGGGAAGTGGGTTAAGAATGAAACTGTCGACGTACAGATGAGTCATTTCAGTCAAGGCAAAGCGACTGAGTGTGGTTGTGAAATCCCAGATGACAGCAGTGATAATATTCCAGTGGCAGATTCCACAGAGGAATGGTCCTTCCCCGTGTAGTTGTGTGCGGTTAATTCTCAAATGGTCCTGGCCCAGGGTTTTCAAAGTGGCTGTGTTCAATACAACACTTACCAACGAGCTATTCACTGCAGCATTTCCTTTACAAATTATTTAGTGCTCCTGTTCCGTTCAAGACCACACGACCATCAAACATTCTTCAGTATGATTTTACACATCATCACCACTTCAAATGGTGACATTTGTTTTAGAGAAATGCAAGGTGGTTATGTGGGTTATTTACAGAGGCTGTGAAGGTCTTGGTGCACTCTGTGATGTTGAACTTGGAGAACACTGCAAGATGGTTATGTGGGTTATTTACAGAGGCTGTGATGGTCTTGGTGCACTCTGTGATGTTGAACTTGGAGAACACTGCAAGATGGTTATGTGGGTTATTTACAGAGGCTGTGAAGGTCTTGGTGCACTCTGTGATGTTGAACTTGGAGAACACTGCAAGATGCAGGAACTATTTGGATGCTAATGAAAATATTGGCTGCAGGTTCCTCCTTGAATTAAATTAAAAGCTCGGGAGAAAATTTGTATTCAATATTGTACTAAGTTTGAAAATAATGTATGATCCTGATTCTCAAATGTACCTCATTAGTAACCCCCTAAACCCACCGTGATGTGCTACATTTGGATATAGATTTAAACTGCTATAATGGTATATGGACATATAATGGTAGATGGACACACTGATCTGTTTTGTAGTCAATGCCTACTATGTTCTGTTGTGCTGAAGCAAAGCAAGAATTTCATTGTCCTATCAGGGACACATGACAATAAACTCACTTGAACTTGAGCTAAAGCTCTAACACAGCTGCAAGGAGTGAATATTGACAATGTTCCCTTCGTTACAAAACAGCAGATTCCCTCGTTTGCCATTATCTTAGACATTTGCCACCCACTAATAGCATTTAATGTAAGGAGGTTCCAAGTCTAAACTTATCCAATGTATTTGTCATCTCAGGAAATTCCCGATCTGTTTTGTCCTAATTAGCTTTTACAAGATGATTTTTAATCTGACACAAACATTATCAACACAAATGGTGTGTGAATCCTGAGCTGGATAGAAAGAGGAAGGGTGTTTGCCCTTCCAAAGAAACTGTGTGAGACTGTGAATCTCAGTGTGTCGCCGTGCTTGGAGCTTTGTCACTCAGTCTCTGTACTCGTTCACCATCAGTCTCTTCTCACAAGGTAGGTGACCTCACTGCAGTCTAACTTCATGTCAAAGAGTGGTTTAACAGGTATCCACAAACTGAACAATGTTGGATGTCCTGTAAACTGTGATATATCACTCATTCAATCATGTTTGTTCCACTTTAGATTTGACAAGGGCATACAAACTTTATTAATTTCGTTTTGTCTCCTTTATTTCCCACAGCTAAATGACCAGCATATGCCATTTTCCTACTGGTTTCAATAGACAATAGACAACAGGTGCAGGAGTAGAGGCCATTTGGCCCATACAGCCAGCACCGCCATTCAATGTGATCATGGCTGATCATCCACAATCAGATCCCCGTTCCTGCCTTCTCCCCCATATCCCCTGACTCCACTATCTTTAAGAGCCCTATCTAGCTCTCTCATGAAAGCATCCAGAGAACCGGCCTCCACCGCACTCTGAGGCAGATAATTCCACAGACTCACAACTCTCTGTGAGAAAAAGTGTTTCCTCGTCTCCGTTTCCTAGTCAATCTAAATTGAATACTTTTGTTCCCGTTTCGCCAGCAACGTCCTGGGACCGTTTGAGAATATTGAATGTCCCTTGCCATTGTGTTGTCTTCTCTGTTCATTAACTCACTAGCGAGGTCTGATTTAGTTGAGAACATTTTACCAGTGGTCGGAGGTAATTGAGTCAAACATTAAAAAGGCGGAGTACAGATGAATGATTTGGGACAATAGCGGTTGAATATGGTGGTGAAATCCCAGATTACTGAAGTGACAATATTCCAGCAGCAGAATCCACCAAGTGAATGTATTTTCCCCGTGTAATTGTGTGCGGCCAATTCTAAAATGCCCCAGGGTCAGGAGTTTCAAACTGGCTGTACTCAATACAACATTTGCCAACTACCAATTTACTGATCCTTAGTCTAAAACTGCACCTTGTTGTCAAACAGAGAATGTACAAAATGAGGCCCAGGTTTATCTGCAACAGTTTGCCAGCTGGTTTGATGTTCTGTTTCTTTGTTTTCCTGCTTCGACCAGTTTCCACACAGAGTAAGTACTTTCTCTTCACCGGTCACAATCACCTTGCATTAATTATCATTGTCCGTGTAAACCCGCACCCTATTGTCAATCTCACTTTCCTCTCCACATCCCTGAATGTGTTGCTGCCTCACAAATCCACACCATCCTTGCTGGACGTCCATTCCACATCCCTGTATGTGTTGCTGCTTCACAAATCCACACCATTCTTGCTGGACCTCCATTCCACATCCCTGTATGTGTTGCTGCCTCACCAATCCACACCATCCTTGCTGGACCTCCATTCCACATCCCTGTATGTGTTGCTACTTCACAAATCCACACCATCCTTGCTGGACCTCCATTCCACATCCCTGTATGTGTTGCTGCCTCACAAACCCACTCCATCCTTGCTGGACCTCCATTCCACATCCCTGTATGTGTTGCTGCCTCCTCACAAATCCACACCATCCTTGCTGGACCTCCATTCCACATCCCTGTATGTGTTGCTGCTTCACAAATCCACACCATCCTTGCTGGACCTCCATTTCTGAGCCCATCCCATCAACTCCCTCTCCTTCTCCTGCACCGACACGGTCCTTATCAAAGTCAGAAATGGCCTCCTGTGAACTTGTAGCAGAGTTAAACCCTCCCTCCTCATCCTGCTCAGCGTCTGCAGCCTTTGACACGGTTGACCACACCATCCTCCCCAACATCTCCTCATCACAGTCCATGAGGGTGGATCTGCCCTCGACTTATCGATCCAGTCGCAGCCCGAGAACCAGACGCAATGTCTTCACTTCACGCTCCCACAAAGTCCCTTCAAAACCAGGTGTAGTTCCTCCACTAACCCCAACACAACCCCCTATCCCCACATCCCTCCATCCCTCCCTCCATCCCACTCACTCGCTCACTGATGTGATGAAATATCCCTGCATCAATCAGGCCAGGTTATTCCACACACACATCTCTTCACAAACCGTGACTTCCTCGCTGGGGTTTCCAAGGAAGATCACAACTGTCTGGAATTAAATTCAGTTCAAAATTAATGATTACAGATATTGGGTGGGTGGGGAAAATGTGTTTTAAATGTTAATTCTTCATTGTTCGTATTCGCAACAGAAAACAGAAATCGAATGTATTTCTTGGATAATGGAGATGACATTGTGTTAAACGGACTGGACAATGCTGAGAAAGACACTGTTGTTGTCTGGGAATGGAAACCACACTCAGGGAAGGAAATCAGAATATTGACGACTTTTAGAAGAACGGGGAACTATTGGATCAAAGAGAAGACCGATGGCAACTTGTACCCGGAGATGAATGTGAATCCCTATACCCTTGATCTAACAATTTATAAACCCACATTTAAATGGGCGGGAATTTTCACTTTTAATCAAACAGAACCGATAAAGCAAATCCTGAAACAATATGAAATATTTGGGATGAAAGGTGAGTGGGTGCGATAAGGACCAATAATGTTGAATTAATCTCTGTAAATATTGTCACCTATAATGAATGATGAGAGATGGCAGGAATTGTGAGACTTCTTCCACCCGGTGAAAAGTCAAACAACTGGGGAAGTGATTTTGTTCATTGATCCTGTAATGATCAGCAGGGATGGGTGATAATAGTTTGATGACTTCACTGGGAACAGCAAATCAATGAATCTAGCCACAGCGAATACCATAGTCTTCTTGCCGGCACACGGTAAGGTGATCGCGGCAAGCAAGGTGGTATGGAACCAATGTGTCCGTGTAGTGGTCCCGGGGTGACACTGCTACTTAATGTTACCCTGTGACCAGGTGGATGGAAGTCCATCCATCACCTGTGGAACATGGACTCTGCCATAGAGTTCACCTCTTGAGACCAATCAGATACACCTAGAAGGAGTGGAAATAGATGCATATTCAACAGTTTGTGAATATTTGAAACAGAGCATGTGTAAATACAACACTGCCTGTATGTTGCCGATTCCACCTGCGGTCCCACGGTGAACAGCCGGCATTTCACTGGGTCAATGTGACCAGCCACGCGTGTCAGGGGTCTGAGAGAACTGGGGGAGAAGTTGTTCTGACTTTCAGCTAGGCTGTTAGCTTTAAGCCCAGTTATTGGATGAACCATGAGATCCGCACTCTTCTGATGTCCAGATCCCGGGCATTCAGGTCTGGAGATAGAGAGGTCTACAAGAAATCCAGATACGACCTTGGTAAGGCCATCAAAAGGCCAAAAGGGACTTCTGCTCCAAGCTGGAGAATGAGACAGATGTTCGGCAGCTGTGGCGGGGCCTGAATGTCATATGTCAGGCTGTTATTCATCGATTACAGCTCAGCATTTAATACAATCATCCCCTCCAAGCTGGTTACCAAACTCACAGAACTGGGTCTCTGCGCGTCCCTCTGCAATTGGATCCTCGACTTCCTCATTCACAGACCACAGTCTGTTCGTATTGGTGGAAATGTGGGGATCACCACATGGTGGGAGTGTTGACCACAAACTAGATGGGCCTGCAGTGCGGGGGATCACCACATGGTGGGAGTGTTGACCACAAACTGGATGGGCCTGCAGTGCGGGGGATCACCACACGGTGGGAGTGTTGACCACAAACTGGATGGGCCTGCAGTGCGGGGGATCACCACATGGTGGGAGTGTTGACCACAAACTGGACGGGCCTGCAGTGCGGGGGATCACCACACGGTGGGAGTGTTGACCACAAACTGAACGGGCCTGCAGTGCGGGGGATCACCACATGGTGGGAGTGTTGACCACAAACTAGATGGGCCTGCAGTGCGGGGGATCACCACATGGTGGGAGTGTTGACCACAAACTGGACGGGCCTGCAGTGCGGGGGATCACCACATGGTGGGAGTGTTGACCACAAACTGGAGCGACCTGTTGTGTGAACACTATATTCTATGGTATATGGGCACATTGATCTGTTCTGTATTGATGCCTACAATATTCTGTTGTGCTGCAGCAAGCAAGAATGTCATTGTCCTATCTGGGACTAGACTTGTACAAACCACTACTCACTCTGAATCTCATTGATCTGTTTTTCACAGTTGAGGCAAGTCCACAGAGGCCTCTGCTGGGCAGTGACGTCACACTCAGCTGCACCATCTCCAGACTCTCAGATACAGTCAGTCTTCACTGGAGACCCATGGACTCATCCCAGCAGAACAGGGGCAACACTGATCAGATCCGCCTGGATAATGCGGTCTATCTGATGGTTCGACACGTTACAGTGAAGGATGGGAAGCTGTATGTGTGTGAAGTGCGGGAAAACGGAAACATTCTTCACACAAGTAACGGAGATTTTACTGTAAACACCAGTAAGTGTTCACACCTCCCATTGGGTATCAAGTAGACACTTGTAACACGGTGCTTCTTGTAATATTATATGTGCGCCCCGTGAAGAACTGTGGCCGTGACCAACTGCTCTCCAGTATAAAATGCTGCAATGATCAGGGAGAAGTTTCCAGAAAGTCTCTGTGTGGAGCAGCTGCCTGCTTGTCTCTGTGTGACAGACACACACACAGCACAGGAGGGGGATGTCTTTCTGTAACCATTGTTCAGTAAAGTATTTGTCAGTTTATCTTGTCATCAATGCTCCAGTATCTGAGACTGAGATACAGATACAGGACTCATCTTGTCATCAATGCTCCAGTATCTGAGACTGAGATACTGATACAGGACTCATCTTGTCATCAATGCTCCAGTATCTGAGACTGAGATACAGGACTCATCTTGTCATCCATGCTCCAGTATCTGAGACTGAGATACAGGGCTCATCTTGTCATCAATGCTCCAGTATCTGAGACTGAGATACTGATACAGGACTCATCTTGCCATCAATGCTCCAGTATCTGAGACTGAGATACAGATACAGGACTCATCTTGCCATCAATGCTCCAGTATCTGAGACTGAGATACAGGGCTCATCTTGCCATCAATGCTCCAGTATCTGAGACTGAGATACAGGACTCATCTTGCCATCAATGCTCCAGTATCTGAGACTGAGATACTGATACAGGACTCACGTCAAAGTGTCAGATAGAAAGTGTAGTCACCAGCACTTGCTGCTCACACACACACTGGGGGTCCCGACCCACACATCAACACTGAACAACAATCCATCCCCTCTCCCCACACTGACCCTTCTCTCCGAGTCTGGTGTTGCTTGAAGTGATTCCAGCTGCTGCAGACTCGGGCTTGGGATCAGCATTCAGCTGGGAGCAGGACCCGGGAACAGGGAAGGACAGGGAATCAATGGGTGTGAATGGGAGAGGGATGGTGGGAATAATGGGAATGAGCCGATCCACTTGAAGTGCCAACGTGTCCGGGTCAGTCCCCGTGCAGGCATCCTCTGGGCTGCTTCTGTCCACAGCCTGAACCTGAACCCGAACCCGAACCTGAACCCGAACCTGAACCCGAACCCGAACCCGAACCCGAACCCGAACCCGAACCTGAACCCGAACCGGAACCTGAACCTGAACCTGAACCTGAACCCGAACCTGAACCTGAACCCGAACCTGAACCTGAACCCGAACCTGAACCCGAACCCGAACCTGAACCCGAACCCGAACCTGAACCCGAACCCGAACCTGAACCCGAACCCGAACCTGAACCCGAACCTGAACCTGAACCTGAACCTGAACCTGAACCTGAACCCGAACCTGAACCTGAACCTGAACCTGAACCTGAACCCGAACCTGAACCTGAACCCGAACCTGAACCTGAACCCGAACCTGAACCCGAACCCGAACCTGAACCTGAACCTGAACCTGAACCTGAACCTGAACCTGAACCCGAACCCGAACCTGAACCTGAACCTGAACCCGAACCTGAACCCGAACCTGAACCTGAACCCGAACCTGAACCTGAACCCGAACCTGAACCTGAACCCGAACCTGAACCTGAACCCGAACCCGAACCTGAACCTGAACCTGAACCTGAACCTGAACCCGAACCTGAACCCGAACCTGAACCCGAACCCGAACCTGAACCTGAACCTGAACCACCTCCTGCAGACTGACAGAGACATTCACCTCCCACACCGCTCTCGGGAGTCTCCGGGAGGTTTCATTCCATCCCGGGACATTCCCGGACAGTCCGGGTGTGGGGGCCAACCTCATGTTGAAATGTAGAGTGGAATATCCAAACTTCACTGCAACTTACTGCCGTACAGCACATTGTATTTTATAAAGATCTGATGAGTTTAGTGCGGCATTCATGAAAGATGTTACATTTGAAACTTGTCAGTTGAACAAAACACCACAAATGTTTATAAGAATACGGTTGAGAATCTGTGTATGGCACAGTAACTGTAATACTGAAAGGAGTTATCCTCTGTCTCTCTGATACAGATTTACATGATGGGAGATACATACTTTACCGCTCCAGCACCGGTCACAGTGAACTTCACCTGGTTTGTTATAGGAGTGATGGTGATGGCTATTCCCGTGCTGAGTGGTTCTGGTCACCTCATCACCTTCAACCGCAGAAAGTAATAGCATCTGCAGCACGTTCTCAGCCCATCATCATCAATGTCAATGGGACCAACTTCGTGAATCGACTGGTGACCTCAGGGAAACTCTTCGATGGCAAGGATTTCAATGTGAGGATTGTCCCCGTTGTGTTTCAAGATGCCGGAGATTACACCTGTTATCTGGAAGGATATCGATTTTCCACCATTGATCTAATCACAGTGAAAGGTAGGAGTCAGAATGTTGCCGCTGAGTTTACTGATGAACTTATTGTTTAAAATGTAAACAACCTGCTTGTTTCCACAGTCACAGCTGAACCGTCTGATGCAGTGACTGAGGGAGACAACGTTACCCTGACCTGCTCTGTGTCTCACGTCATTGGGTCAATGAGACTGGTTTGGATCAATGGCGATGGCAAACGTGTTGGAGAAAAGACACTGACATGGAAAGAGAAATCACTGAGTCTGGTTATTCAGAAAGCTGAGAGAGGCAGAGGGAACTGGAGATGTGTTTTGTTTGATCAAGACCTGCCCCGGCTTTTTGTCCCAGACTATCAGAAGGACAATAGTAAGTGATAAGGGTTTGTTCTTCATACTTAGAGTCATGATTGAGTTTTGATGTCACTTATTGATCCTGAAATTTGAGTGGAATATTTCCTTCCAGTTTGAGTTGTCTAACTCTGTTATGATCAATGAATTCTCAAATTTCAAATAACACTTCCTGAACACCACCCCCCCCCCCCTTCATTGTGCACGCATTTATCCCACCACCCAGTGATCCTATTCTCTTCCCTTCCTCCTTCAACTCATTTCCCACCCCTTCCAATTGCAGAGTTTTCCTTTTATGTTCTTGCTCCACTTCCACCCATATCCCTCCCTCTGTTACTGATCTGACTGCAGATCAGTCAGTATTAGTTGACCTGATCTATGTCATGTTTTACTGCATGCCGCTGTGTACTCAAACATTCATCTGGTTGAACCAGGATTGATATAAAGGACTTCAAGATTATGTAAAAGGAAACACATTAGAAACGAAACAGAAATGGGAATTGGAAATGAATATTATTATTACTGACGAAATGTGGGAAAAGACATGTCTTTTGTTCATACGTTAACAAACAGGGATAAATATGGGCCAGGAAACCAGGAGACCAAGGTATGTATCTCCACTGCACTTTGGTAGTTCAAACTTCAAGTGAAAACTTTGCCTTGTGTACCATCCTAACGTGGTCATAATTTAGGGAACACTGTGTTTCCATGGACTCTGATTTTATACGCATGGTCTTATCCCACAATTAAATGTATCTGACGTACATCTGAAGTCATAGAAACATAGAAACATAGAAAGTAGGTGCGAGAGTAGACCACCAGGTCCGTCGAGCCCGCACCGCCATTCGCTCATGGCTGAACACTAAACAGACACACTTACCCACAAACAGTAGACACAAGACACAGAACACAAGACACTACCCTCCCCTTTATACCGCTATCACCCCTCTCCACCCCAAGAACCGCGTGATCTCCTGGGGGAGGCAAAAAAACGGATAAAAACCCAGGTCCAATTCGGGAAAAAAATCCGGGAAATTCCTCTCCGACCCCAATCCAGGCGATCAACACTTGTCCAGGAGATCACTCAGGTCTTACTATACTAACCATACCTAGGTCCATATCCCTGCCCTCTCCCCGTAGCCCCTTATCCCCTTGGCAGCTAAAAAACCATCTATTTTAGACTTAAATATATTTAACGTTTCTGCTTCCACTGCTCCCTGGGGCAGTGAATTCCATAAATTAACCACCCTCTGGGTGAAGAAGTTCTTCCTCATCTCAGTTTTAAAAGAGCCCCCCCTTATTCTGCGACTATGTCCCCTAGTTCTAGTTTCCCCGATCATTGGGAACATCCTCGGTGCATCCACCCGATCAAGGCCCCTCACGATCTTATATGTTTCAATGAGATCGCCTCTCATTCTTCTAAACTCCAAAGAGTAGAGTTCCAGCCTACTTAACCTTTCCTCATATGTCAATCCCCTCATTGCAGGAATTAATCTTGTAAACCTTCGCTGCACTGCCTCCAGGGCTAGTACATCCTTTCTTAAGTATGGACCCCAGAACTGTACACAGTATTCCAAATGTGGTCTCACTAATACTGTGTACAGCTGCAGCAAGACCTCCGTGTTTTTATACTCAATCCCCCTAGCAATAAAGGCCAAAACTCCATTGGCCTTCCTGATTGCTTGTTCCTGGTCATTCTGGTGGATCTCATTATTAATGGGGTACAGTTTAAACACTGGATTGTTGCTTGTTTAAAATCAAACCAAATTAAAGTCTTAATCAGAAAATAAAATACTTATTTTCCAGAAACCAATGTGACCCCAGTACCTGACATGAGCCATGTTACTGAATATACGTCTGTGACTAGGAACACAAAGCAACAAGGTAAATAGATGACTCTGTCAATAAATCTCTAGTTGTACGGGTATTGTATTTGATGAAGCAACCTATTTCACATTTCACATATTATTACTGATGAAATGTGGGAAAAGACATGTCTTTTGGGTCATACGTTAACAAACAAGTTTCTTATAGAAACTTACAAAATTCTTAAGGGGTTGGACAGGCTAGATACAGGAAGATTGTTCCCGATATTGGG
Organism: Amblyraja radiata; assembly: GCF_010909765.2. Classification (NCBI taxonomy): domain Eukaryota; kingdom Metazoa; phylum Chordata; class Chondrichthyes; order Rajiformes; family Rajidae; genus Amblyraja; species Amblyraja radiata. Next base: position 101,140 of record NW_022630539.1, on the reverse strand, counting down.
GAAGTCCAGAACAAGGGGTCACAGTTTAAGGATAAGGGGGAAATCTTTTAGGACCGAGATGAGGAAAACTTTTTTCACACAGAGAGTGGTGAATCTCTGGAATTCTCTCCCGCAGAAGGTAGTTGAGGCCACACAGTTCATTGCCTATATTTAAGAGGGAGTTAGATGTGGCCCTTGTAGCTAAAGGGATCAGGGGGTATGGAGAGAAGGCAGGTACAGGATACTGAGTTGGATGATCAGCCATGATCATATTGAATGGCGGTGCAGGCTCGAAGGGCCGAATGGCCTACTCCTGAATATAACGTTTACAGTTCTTGTGCTCCTGGTTAGAGAGGATTGAAGCACAAGGGCAATGTCCACTCTGTTGTCAGCAGTGCTCATTCAACCATTGTTCCAGGCTTAGACTATGATAGACATTTGTCCACTGTACAATGGGAAGTTTCACAGCTGAATCAGCTACTTTATCAGCCAACCATCAGCTCCCATCTCCTGCCTGACAAATGTCAGCTGATTGTAACCAAGAAATAGAAACTTGTGTGAATGTTTACAGTCTCTAACTGATGGCTACTGAGGCAAGTTGTGGCTCTCTGATCTTTGTACTCGGCTTGTACTCGCTAGAATTTAGAAGATTGAGGGGGGATCTTATAGAAACTTACAAAATTCTTAAGGGGTTGGACAGGCTAGATGCAGGAAGATTGTTCCCGATGTTGGGGAAGTTCAGGACAAGGGGTCACAGTTTAAGGATAAAGGGGAAATCCTTTAGGACCGAGATGAAAAAAACATTTTTTTTCCCACACAGAGAGTGGTGAATCTGTGGAATTCCCTGCCACAGAAGGTAGTTGAGGCCACACAGTGCATTGGCTATATTTAAGAGGGAGTTAGATGTGGCCCTTGTGGCTAAAGGGATCAGGGGGTATGGAGAGAAGGCAGGTACAGGATACTGAGTTGGATGATCAGCCATGATCACATTGAATGACGGTGCAGGCTCGAAGGGCCGAATGGCCTCTTTTCTATGCACCTATTTTCTATGTTTCTATGTTTTTAAGTAAGGTCAATTAATCTGGGGAAAAAAAGACACAATGTGCTGGAGTAACTCAATGGGTCAGGCGGAATCTCTGGAGAACATGGATAGGTGAGGTTTTGGGTTGGGACCCTACTTCAGACTAAAGGGCTGTGACCCGAAATGTCATCTGCCTAACCTGCTGAGTTTCTCCAACACCTTGTGTCTTTTATTGGTAAACTATCATCTGCAGTACCTTGTGTCTCAGTTAATCTGGTTCACAAGTTAAACTCAAGACTTCTGATCTAAATTAGTCAGTGTGGTTAATGCCTGGTCTTTGGGGAAGCTTTTGAATGATGTCCATTTATTCTACAAATGTGAACTCTGTGTTTATTACTTTGACAGGGAATTACATTTTCATTATCAGATTTGTTGTAATTATCGGAGGGCTGGCTCTTCTCCTCGTCATTGTACTGGCAGTGGTGTGGTATCAAAGAAGGCACAAGCCTACAGGTAAAGTACATGAAGACATCCTTAATGCAGCACAGATTCCCCCAAATTATCAATGACAATGTTATCTTTGTTACAAGGAGAAAAGAACAATATATTTTGGATAAGAAAAGTATCTGTTTGTGCTTATGTTGTTGAGAAATTGATTTCAGACTTGTTGTGTTCAATTGAAGCATTATTTATGCAATGTGGATTGTCCTGTGTACCTGTGTTGCCGTGAGGAGTCTGCTGTATGATGCTGTTCAGGTGGTGATCTGCAATGATCTGACCATAATGGATGGGATTTATATAGCGCCTTTCTAATACTCAAGGCACTTTACATCGCATTATTCATTCACTCCTCAGTCACACTCGGTGGTGGTAAGCTACTTCTGTAGCCACAGCTGCCCTAGGGCAGACTGACGGAAGCGTGGCTGCCAATCTGCACCTACGGCCCCTCCGACCACCACCAATCACTCACACACATTCACACACATTCACACACAGGCAAAGGTGGGTGAAGTGTCTTGCCCAAGGACACAACGACAGTATGCACTCCAAGCGGGATTCGAACCGGCTACCTTCCGGTTGCTAGCCAAACACTTAGCCCATTGTGCCATCTGTCGTCCCATGTGGTGATTGTGTCACCATCCCCGGTGTAAACCAATATCAAATAAACATGGCAGAAGTTGAAGTATAGCTAGTGTAGTCATGTAGAAAATATGGTCTCCAATTTGCCCTCAATATGTTCCTATTTACTGAGGGATAAATATGGGCCAGGAAACCAGGAGACCAAGGTATGTATCTCCACTGCACTTTGGTGGTTCAAACTTCAAGTGAAAACTTTGCCTTGTGTACCATCCTAACGTGGTCATAATTTAGGGAACACTGTGTTTCCATGGACTCTGATTTTATACACAAGGTCTTATCCCATGATTAAATGTATCTGACGCACATCTGAAGCCATGTTCCTGGTCATTCTGGTGGATCTCATTATTAATGGGGTACAGTTTAAACACTGGATTGTTGCTTGTTTAAAATCAAACCGGATTAAAGTCTTAATCAGAAAATAATACTTATTTTCCAGAAATCAATGTGACCCCAGTACCTGAGATGAGCCGTGTTACTGAATATATGTCTGAGTAGGAACACAAAGCAAGAAGGTAAATAGATGACTCTGTCAATGAATCTCTAGTTGTACAGGTGTTGTATTTGATGAAGCAACCTATTTCACATTTCACAGTTTTGTAACAAGAATGTGAGGAAGGGAACCTCAAACACACAAACTAATTAATCAATTCAACAGTCTCTCTCTCTTGTGTCAATTCACCCGTCAGCCCCAATCTTCCTCATCCAACTGCAGGTCTTATTCTGCATTGGTCAATTGACTAACTTTCACTGGACTACCATGGCCAACCCATGAATGTTGAGACATCACCATGAACAACATATTCACACTCCTCATTTATTGTTGATCCTGATTAACAGCTTGGTTAGTGGCTCTCTAAAGAATGGACAACACTTGCCCTTCCAAAAGTCACCATCCCTTTCACAAAATATCATCTAGCATGAAATGCCTCCAATTCACTTTGCCACTAGTTCAGGTTTTATTTTAAAGTGAAAATAACAACAACATTTCAGAATGGTTTGAGCATCATTAATAGATGGTGGATAGGTGATGTTTCAGATCGAGACCCTTCTTGTGAGTCTGAAGTAGGGTCACGACCTGAAACATCACCTATACATGTCCTCCAGAGATGCTGCCTGACCTGCAGAAGTACTCCAGTACTTTGTGTCCCTTTGTGTATTAACCAGCATCTGCAGTTCTTTGTTTCCACCTCAGACAGAATCAGAATCAGGTTTTATTCGCCAAGTATGTTTTGCAACATACGATGAATTTCATTGGCCAGGTCAGTCATACAATTAGAAAGGAACAGACACAAAAACACATTTTAACATGAACATCCACCACAGTGACTCCTACACATTCCTCACCGGCAAAATACCCCCTGATCCCTTGTGGCTAAAGGGATCAGGGGGTATGGAGAGAAGGCAGGTACAGGATACTGAGTTGGATGATCAGCCATGATCATATCGAATGGCGGTGCAGGCTCAAAGGGCCGAATGGTCTCTACTCCTGCACCTATTGTCTATGTTTCTATGAATTAAAGCTGTAATCTGTTTACTGATCTAAACAGCGACAACAGCAACGGTCTTAAATACAATTGGTATATCTTTCTCTTTCAGAACCTTGTTTCTTCAAAGGAAGATGAGTCTGTCATCTATGCTGAAACAACAAAAACATAAACATGAAGAGAGTGGAAAGTAAAGGCTTGGACTTTGACAAGCGCAACGTTGCCATTTTTGGAATTGAATTTTTTACTTCATCTATATTACTAAAACTAAGATCTTGACCAATTTCTGACTTTCTATTTCGTGATTTCTGAAAGAACGCCGCCACTTACGGCCGTGATTTTTGGCCACCTCGCTCAGAGTCCCCCTCCGCTGAGCTGGACCAGAGGCTTTTTCCCCATCGATGGAAAATCAGGGAGTTGTTAATGTTTTAGTATTGGTTGTGAGTGTGTGTGTGTGTGTGTTTGTGTGAATGTGTGAGTGTGTGTGTTTGTGTGTTTGTGTTTTCAGAAAATGTATTGGTTGTAAAGTGTGTGCAAATTTGGAGACTTTAAACATTTGATTCATTCAGTTTCCACACTATGTTTACCATGTCCTGAAGTTACTTGGCATTTTAGTATTGGTTGTGTGTGTGTGTGTGTCTGTGTGTGTGTGTGTGTGTGTGTGTGTGTGTGTGTGTGTGTGTGTGTGTGTGTGTGTGTGTGTGTGTGTGTGTGTGTGTGTGTGTGTGTGTGTGTGTGTGTGTGTGTGAGTGTGACTGTGTGTGTGTGTGAGTGACTGTGTGTGTGTGTGTGTGTGTGTGTGACTGGGTGTGTGTGTGTGTGTGTGTGTGACTGTGTGTGTGTGACTGTGTGTGTGTGCGACTGTGTGTGTGTGCGACTGTGTGTGTGTGCGACTGTGTGTGTGTGACTGTGTGTGTGTGTGTGTGTGTGTGTGTGTGTGTGTGACTGTGTGTGTGTGACTGTGTGTGTGTGACTGTGTGTGTGTGACTGTGTGTGTGTGTGTGTGTGTGTGACTGTGTGTTTGTGTGACTGTGAGTCAATGTGTGAGTGAGTGTGTGTGTGTGTTTGACTGTGTGTGTGTGTGACTGTGTGTGTGTGTGACTGTGTGTGTGTGTAACTGTGTGTGTGACTGTGTGTGTGTGTGTGTGAGTGTGTGTGTGACTGTGTGTGTGTGTGTGTGTGTGTGTGTGTGTGTGTGCGACTGTGTGTGTGTGTGTAGGTGTGTGAATATGTGTGTGTGTGAATGTGTGTGTGTGTGTGTGTGTGTGTGGTGTGTGTGTGTGTGTTGTGTGTGTGTGTGTGTGTGTGTGTGTGTGCGACTGTGTGTGTGACTGTGTGTGTGTGTGTGTGTGTGTGTGTGTGTGTGTGTGTGTGTGTGTGTGTGTGTGTGTGTGTGTGTGTGTGTGTGTGTGTGTGTGTGTGACTGTGTGTGTGTGTGAGTGTGTGACTGTGTGTGTGTGAATGTGTGTGTGTGTATGACTGTGTGTGTTTGACTGTGTGTATGTGTGTGTGCGATTGCCCTTACATCTGTGGCCATGAAGTCATTTGAGCGCATTATTCTCGCTCACCTCAAAACCAGCACTTCCTCCAACATGGACCCACATCAATTTGCATATAGAGCCAACAGGTCAGTAGAAGACACAGTCAACCTGGCCATCCATCACACTCTGCAACACCTGGAAACCGCCAACACTTACGCCCGCATCCTGTTCATGGACTTCAGTTCTGCATTCAACTCCATCAACCCGGTCAAACTCTTCCACAAATTAACGGACATGAACATTGACCCCTGCATCTGTCACTGGATCCATAGCTTCCTTTGGAACAGACAACAGAGGGTGAAGATACACAACACCACATCTCACCCTCTGCACCTCAGTACAGGAGCCCCTCAGGGCTGCGTCTTATCACCCTGGTTATTCTCACTCTATACAAATGAACTCACATCCCAGTATAGTTCAGTCAAAATATATAAATACGCAGATGACACAACCATCATAGGTCTCATCTCTAACAACAACGAAACAGAATACCGCACTCAAACACACAAAGCAGTCACTTGGTGCACAGATATTAACCTCCTACTCAACACATCAAAAACATATGAACTTATCATTGATCTCAGACGTAAGGCACAACCCAAGACCCCCCCTACTCATCTCTGGCAAACCCATATCCACCACTGACTCATTCAAATTTCTTGGCACTCACATAAGCAATAACCTCAAATGGAAAATCAATTCAGATCACATTTATAAAAAAACCAACCAAAGACTCTTCTTTCTCCGTCAGCTCAAGAAGTTCAGAGTGAGGAAACATCTCCTAATCCGATTTTACACAGCCATCATCCAAAGCATGCTCACTTCATCAATAACAGTCTGGTACAGCAGTTTAGACACTCACTCCCGTAATAAACTACAGCGCATTGTCAACAAAGCATCCAAAATCATCAGCACTCCCCTCCCATCAATAGAATCACTCAATCTCAAACGGTCCATGTCAAGGGTGAAGAAAATCATTTCTGATCCCTCCCACCCAGCTCACCACATCTTCCACCTGCTGCCCTCAGGAAGGCGCTATAGCTCACTGCCTGCCAAAACATCACGATTTAAAAACAGTTTCTATCCATATGCAATTCGAACTCTGAACACTCTATGAGAATATCACAAAGCCACCTCGTGCATGTTCTGTATACTGTATGTTGTTTGTGTTTTATGTTATGTTTGACGGGAATCAGCCTAATGTGTAACATCCTGTACTGAATATGAATTCCACCAGCTTGACTGTGTGGTCATTAAATAATCTGAATCTGACTGTGTGTGTGTATGTGTGTGTGACTGTGTGTGTGACTATGTGAGTGAGCCTGTGTGAGTGAGCCTGTGTGAGTGAGTCTGTGTGTAGGTGAGTGAATGAATCTGTGTGTGAGTCTGTGTGAATCTGTGTGTGCGTGAGTGTGCGTGCGTGACTGAGAGAGCGTGCATGTCTGAGTGTGCGTGTGTCTGAGAGTGTGTGTGTGTGTGAGAGTGTGTGTGTGTGAGAGTGTGTGTGTGTGTGAGAGTGTGTGTGTGTGAGAGTGTGTGTGTGTGAGAGTGTGTGTGTGTGAGAGTGTGTGTGTGTGAGAGTGTGTGTGTGTGAGAGTGTGTGTGTGTCTGAGAGTGCGTGCCTGAGAGTGTGTGTGTGTGTGAGTGCGTTCATGTCTGAGAGTGTGTGTGTGTCTGAGAGTGCGTGTGTGTCTGAGAGTGCGTGCCTGAGAGTGTGTGTGTGTGTGAGTGCTTCATGTGCGTGTGTGTCTGAGAGTGTGTGTGTGTGTGTGTGTAAGTGTGTGTGTGTGTCTGAGAGTGTGTGTGTCTGAGAGTGTGTGTGTGTCTGAGAGTGCGTGCGTGTCAGAGAGTGCGTGTGTGTCTGAGAGTGTGTATGTGTGTGTGAGTGTGTGTGTCTGAGAGTGTGTGTGTGTGTGTGAGTGTGTGTGTGTCTGAGAGTGCGTGTGTGTGTGTGAGAGTGTGTGTGTGTCAGAGAGTGCGTGTGTGTGTGTGTACGTGTGTGTGTGTGTGTGTCTGAGAGTGTGTGTGTCTGAGAGTGTGTGTGTCTGAGAGTGCGTGTGTGTCTGAGAGTGTGTGTGTCTGAGAGTGCGTGTGTCTGAGTGGTGGTGTGTGAGAGTGTTGGTTGCTGAGAGTGTGTGTGTGTGAGTTGTGGTGTGGTAAAGGTGTGTGTGTGTCGGTGTGTGTGTGTCTGAGAGTGTGTGTTGTGAGAGTGTGGGGGTCTGAAGAGTGTGTGTGGTCTGAGAGTGGTGTGTGTGTGTGAGAGGGGTTGTTGTCTGAGAAGTGAGTGTGTGTGTGTGAGAGTGTGTGTGTGTGAGAGTGTGTGTGTGTGAGTGTGCGTGTGTGCAGAGAGTGCGTGTGTGTCAGAGAGTACGTGTGTGTCTGAGAGAGTGTGTGTGTGTGTGTATAAAGGGGGGTTGCACGCAAGGTCACTGGGTCAAAGGGCATGACGCATGGAGCCGCTCTATACATCTGGAGGACATCGCAGCTTCCAGTATATGTTGTTAATACATGAAACGCCTACTTTCCTACCTGTTAACAACCGCCAAAATGGTGAATGTTAGCACTGTAAATAATTGTGGAAGTCGGGGTAACCGTGAGAGACTTCTATCCTTCTTCAGAATTCCAAAAGTGAAGCGAAATGAAGGTAAAGAGAAGCGAGAGCTGAAGGGACAACAACAGCTAAAGTGCTTGGCGAACATTGGCCGTGCAGATATCGAGATTGCAAATATTGGGAATTATTGCCTTTGCTCACTGCATTTCATCAACAGCGAGGCATTATTTGTGTTTTTTCTTGGTTCCTTTGGTATCTAAAAAGTTTCAGAAGTGATAAATCTGGCTGTAAAATTTTAAAATCGCCATTGGTTCTGAAGTGGGTTTGTACATGCAAAAGGTAAATGCTTCTGAAGCTAAATGTATCATTAAAAAAATCTCCAGGCTTATGAGTGATGTGTAGAAAAGTTTTCTATCATTATGCTATGGAGATGTATATTTTGGCAAATAATAAAATAGCCTGACAGCTTAAACACCCACTGTCTTTCAATAGGATATTGTCAATTTGCTGAGGTTGATTATGTCCAATTAACAATTAACAATGATGCCATTCCTTGGCTTGCATCTGAGTAAAATGTAATTCAAAACCCACGGCCTACCATCGGACGTTTCGTGTTGGGAACGGCCGGGACTACAGCTTCGGCGGCGGCACAGCGCTGGGACACCATCATGGAGCGGGCGATGCCTCACCGGGTCGCCGTGCGGTGAACTCTGGAGGGCTGTGGCTGCCGACTCCAACATCCGAGGAGCTGCGGTCTGCGGAGCGTCCAGCCGCGGGTGGGCGGCGCTGGATTTAAAACACCGCGGAGTCTGGGATCTGTTGCCGAGATCACCAGAGTCGGAGCTCCAGCCAGCGCGGCCTGTCGACTTCGGGTACCTCGGTCTCCAGGGAGGGAGCGGCCGCTCCAGACATTTCCCGATGTTGGGGAAGTCCAGAACAAGGGGTCACAGTTTAAGGATAAGGGGGAAATCTTTTAGGACCGAGATGAGGAAAACATTTTTTTCACACACACAGAGAGTGGAGAATCTGTGGAATTCTCTGCCACAGAAGGTAGTTGAGGCCACAGTTCATTGGCTATATTTAAGAGGGAGTTAGATGTGGCCCTTGTGGCTAAAGGGATCAGGGGGTATGGAGAGAAGGCAGGTACAGGATACTGAGTTGGATGATCAGCCATGATCATATTGAATGGCGAATGGTGCAGGCTCGAAGGGCCGAATGGCCTCTACTCCTGCACCTATTGTCTATGTTTCTATGTAATTTGTAAACAGCAACTCCCAATATGCAGTGAATTCACACAACAGGTCGCTCCAATTTGTGGTCAACACTCCCACCGTGTGGTGATCCCCCGCACTGCAGGCCCATCCAGTTTGTGGTCAACACTCCCACCGTGTGGTGATCCCCCGCACTGCAGGCCCGTCCAGTTTGTGGTCAACACTCCCACCATGTGGTGATCCCCCGCACTGCAGGCCCATCCAGTTTGTGGTCAACACTCCCACCATGTGGTGATCCCCCGCACTGCAGGCCCGTCCAGTTTGTGGTCAACACTCCCACCATGTGGTGATCCCCCGCACTGCAGGCCCGTCCAGTTTGTGGTCAACACTCCCACCGTGTGGTGATTCCCCGCACTGCAGGCCCATCCAGTTTGTGGTCAACACTCCCACCGTGTGGATTAAGAACGAACTGCAGATGCTGGAAGAATCAAAGGTGGACAAAAATGCTGGAGTAACTCAGCGGGTGAGGCAGCCTCTATGGAGAGAAGGAATAGGTGACGTTTCAGGTGGAGACCCTTCTTCAGACTGATGTTGGGGTGGGGGGTGCGGGATAGAGGAGGGAAGAGGCAGAGACAGTCGGCTGTAGGAGAGCTGGGAAGGGGAAGGAGGGAGAAAACACTGGAATTGGAGAATGGGAAGATGTGGCCAATGTTGGGATCCTGTTGGAGGTGGCGAAATGTTGGAGGATTATCTGTTGTATGTGACGGTGGACGGTGAGGACAATAGACAACAGGTGCAGGAGTAGGCCATTCGGCCCTTCGAGCCAGCACCGCCATTCAATGTGATCACGGCTGATCATCCCCAATCAGTACCCCGTTCCTGCATTCTCCCCATATCCCTGACTCCGCTATCTTTAAGAGCCCTATCTAGCTCTCTCTTGAAAGTATCCAGAGAACCGGCCTCCACCGCCCTCTGAGGCAGAGAATTCCACAGACTCACAACTCTCTGTGAGAAAAAGTGTTTCCTGATCTCTCTTCTAAATGGCCGACTCCTTATTCTTAAACTGTGGCCCCTGGTTCTGGACTCCCCCAACATCAGGAACATGTTTCCTGCCTCTAGTGTGTCCAAGCCCTTAACAATCTTATATGTTTCAATGAGATACGCTCTCATCCTTCTAAACTCCAGAGTGTATAAGCCCACAGCCGCTCCATTCTCTCAGCATATGACAGTCCCGCCATCCCGGGAATTAACCTGGTGAACCTACGCTGGGCTCCCTCAATAGCAAGAATGTTCTTCCTCAAATTATTGTATTGTATTCAAATTTAGGGGACCAAACCTGTACGCAATACTCCAGGTGTGGTCTCACCAGGGCCCTGTACAACTGCAGAAGGACCTCTTTGCTCCTATATTCGATTCTTCTTGTTATAAAGGCCAACAGGCCATTGGCTTTCTTCACTGCCTGCAATGGGGGACATGGGGACTCTGTCCTTGTTACGAGTAGGGGGATGGGGAGTAAGAGCAGAGCTGTGGGATATAGAGGAGACCATGATAAGAGTGATGGAGAAACTCAGCAGGTCAGGCACCATCTCTGGAGGAAAAGGATGGGTGATATTTTGGGTAAGAACACTTTTGTCCCATCCCAAAATCTCTTGTTTCTCCAGAGATGCTGCCTGACCCACTGAGTTACTCCAGGAATGTGTCTATCTTTGGTATAAACCAGCATCTACAGGTCTTTGTTTCTACATTTACATCAGCCAGATTCAATTTCAGTTGTAATAAGGTTAGGGCATCATCACTTTGGTAAACATAGAAAATAGGTGCAGGAGGAGGCCATTCGGCCCATCGAGCCAGCACCACCATCCATTGTGATCATGGCTGATCGTCCCCAATCAATAACCCGTGCCTGCCTCCCCCCCATATCCCTTGACTCCACTAGCCCCTAGAGCTCTATCTAACTCTCTCTTCAATCCATCCAGTGATTTGGCCTCCACTGCCCTCTGTGGCAGAGAATCCCACAAATAAGATTCCAAAGTTACATCCTTTTATTCTGACACTGTGCCCTCTGGTGCGAGACTCTCCCACTAGTGGAAACATCTGTTTAGTTTGGAGATACGGCACAGAAACAACACAATTCCAGTTGCACCAGAAAAAAATCCTCATTAAAAACCCTGGACACTTCAAATGGCAACAATTGAAAGTAAAAGTCAGCAGAATTAATCAAAGATGCAACACAATTCAGTAGAAAGCGATAGTGTTCTCACCGACCTCATGCCCTGGAGATGTAGATCCACATCAGACACAAGGGGAGATTCCCTGTCTCTACACTGACCACTGCTCCCATCCACAGCCCAGGACCACAGCTCCCATCCATCCACAGCCCAGGACCACTGCTCCCATCCATCCACAGCCCAGGACCACAACTCCCATCCACAGCCCAGGACCACAGCTCCCATCCATCCACAGCCCAGGCCCACAGCTCCCATCCATCCACAGCCCAGGACCACTGCTCCCATCCATCCACAGCCCAGGACCACTGCTCCCATCCACAGCCCAGGACCACAGCTCCCATCCACAGCCCAGGACCACAGCTCCCATCCATCCACAGCCCAGGACCACTGCTCCCATCCATCCACAGCCCAGGACCACTGCTCCCATCCATCCACAGCCCAGGACCACTGCTCCCATCCACAGCCCAGGACCACAGCTCCCATCCATCCACAGCCCAGGACCACAGCTCCCATCCACAGCCCAGGCCCACAGCTCCCATCCACAGCCCAGGACCACAGCTCCCATCCATCCACAGCCCAGGACCACTGCTCCCATCTACAGCCCATAGCCCCTGACACGCACACTAATCAACAATATTTCTATCTCTGCCTTAAATATATCCACTGACATCTGTGCCTTCCTCCCTCGCAACATGGACCCGTTACAATTCGCATACCGTCCGAACAGATCCACGGACGATGCGGTCTCCCAGGTTTTGCACACCGCTCTCTCTCATCTTGACAGCCAGAAGGGGGGCTACATGAGGATGCTGTTCATAGACTTCAGTTCAGCCTTCAACACGATAGTCCCCACCAGACTGGCTGAGAAGCTACTGGAATTAGGGCTAAACACCCCCCTGTGTGCCTGGGCCCTGGACTTTCTCACCGCCAGGCCCCAGGTAGTCAGATGGGAGGGATTACATCGAAGTCCCTCACCCTGAGCACAGGATCGCCCCAGGGTTGCGTCCTCAGCTCCCCTATTGTACTCCCTGTACACACATGACTGTGTGTGGCTCGGCTCAGCTCCAACTCCATAATCAAGTTTGCGGATGACACTGTGGTGGTGGGCCTGATCTCAGACAACGACGAGAAGGCCTACCGGGAGGAGGTGGCTGGTCTAGCACTCTGGTGCCAGGACAACAGCCTCCTCTTGAACAACAAAAAAACTAAGGAGCTGATCGTGGACTTTAGGAGGGCACATCATCTGAGGACGTACACACCATTGAGGATAAATGGGGATACTGTGGATAGGGTGAACTGTTTTAAATACCTGGGAGTCCACATCTCTGAGGATCTGACATGGACATCACACGCCGCAGCACTCGTGAGTAAGGCAAGGCAGCGCCTTTACCACCTCAGGCAATTGAGGAAATTCAGAGTGTCTCCGAGGATCCTCCAGTGCTTCTACTCAGCGGCTGTGGAAAGCATCTTGTCTGGAAATATTACCATCTGGTTTGGGAATTACCTTGCCCAGGACATGAAGGCTCTGCAGAGAGTAGTGCGTTCGGCCGAACGCACTATGGGAACTTCACTCGCCCCCCCTCTGCAGGAACTATACATCAGGAGGTGCAACTCCAGAGCCAATAAGATCATGGGAGACCCCTTCCACCCCTGCAACGGACTGTTCCAGCTGTTACGGTCAGGCAAACGCCTCCGTTGCCATGCGGAGAGAACGGAGAGGTTGAGAAGGAGTTTCTTCCCTGAGGCCATTAGGACTGTAAACTCCTATCTCACCAGGGACTAACTTTACTGAACCACTCTACTGCTTTTTTTTAAATTGCTGTTTTTTTCCCTTTTTCCTTCCGCCCACAATATTTAATATTAAATTAAATTAAATTAAATTTCTTTATTTATATAGCACATTTTTAGTCAACTTGCATTGACCCCAAAGTGCTTCACATAATTACATTCACACACACAGGCAAAGGTGGGTGAAGTGTCTTGCCCAAGGACACACACAGGCAAAGGTGGGTGAAGTGTCTTGCCCAAGGACACAACGACAGTATGCACTCCAAGCAGGATTCGAACCAGCTACCTTCCGGTTGCCAGCCGAACACTTAGCCCATTGTGCCATCTGTCGTATGTAAAAGAATATGTGATTCAGTTCCATTCTGTTTGTACTTTGTTTGGTTGTTTGTTTGTTTGTCTTTTTGCACAAAGTCCGCGAGCATTGCCACTTCTCATTTTACTGCACATCTCGTATGTGTATGTGACGAATAAACTTGACTTGACACTCAGCGCACACATAAGGTCTCTCTCCGGTGTATATCCGCTGGTGGTCCCGCGTCCACCGTGCTCTCTTGTCACAGTGGGAGCAGCTGCTCGCCGGCGTGGGTCCGCTGGTGCTGCCGCAACCCCCGCGAGCTGTCAAACTCCTCACCGCAGTATGGGCAGTCGTAGGGCTGGCCATTGGTGTGCACGCACTGGTGAGACAGGGCGTGGGAGGCCATGGCAAAGGGCTCTCCACACACCGGGTTGGGGATGGGACGGTCGCCGGCATGAGCCCGCTGGTGGGACAGAAGATTGGAGGAGCGGGTGAAGCCCTTGCCGCACTGGGCGCAGGTGTAGGGGGGCTCGCTGGTGTGGGTCCGCTGGTGGGACAGCAGGTTGTTGGCGCGGTTGAAGCCCTTGCCGCACTGGGCGCAGGTGAAGGGGCGCTCGCCGGTGTGGGTGCGCTGGTGGGACAGCAGGCTGTGGGACTGGGTGAAGCCCTTGCCGCACTGGGCGCAGGTGAAGGGGCGCTCGCCGGTGTGGGTGCGCTGGTGGGACAGCAGGTTATCGGAGCGGGTGAAGCCCCTGCCGCACTGGGCGCAGGTGAAGGGGCGCTCGCCGGTGTGGGTGCGCTGGTGCACCAGCAGGTTGGAGGAGCGGGTGAAGCCCTTGCCGCACTGGGCGCAGATGAAGGGGCGCTCGCTGGTGTGGGTGCGCTGGTGCAGCAGCAGGCTGTGGGACTGGGTGAAGCCTTTGCTGCACTGGGCGCAGGTGTAGGGGCGCTCGCCGGTGTGGGTGCGCTGGTGGGACAGCAGGTTGTGGGACTGGGTGAAGCCCTTGCCGCACTGGGCGCAGGTGAAGGGGCGCTCGCCGGTGTGGGTGCGCTGGTGGGACAGCAGGTTGTGGGACTGGGTGAAGCCCTTGCCGCACTGGGCGCAGGTGAAGGGGCGCTCGCCGGTGTGCATAAGCCTGTGCCTCTTTAGGTCCTGCGACGACTTGTAGCTTTTGCCACAGTCGGAGCAGGTGAAGGGGCTTTCTCCCTTGTGCACACAGTTGTGCTGCTGTTGGCTGGCGTAGCTGGCGAAGCTCTTGCCGCAGGTGGAGCAGCCATAGGGCTTCTCGCCCGTGTGCAGCCGCAGGTGTCTCGTCAGGTTTAGCGCTGTCTTGAAGTTCTTGCCGCAGTCGGAGCAGTCGAAGGGGCGTTCTCCCGTGTGCACGCGGTTGTGCTGCTGCAGGTTGGCGTAGCTGGTGAAGCTCTTGCCGCAGTCGGAGCAGGTGAAGGGGCGTTCTCCCGTGTGCATCCGCCGGTGGATCTCCAGCTCGTCCAGGCACCGCCAGGCCTTGCCACACATGTCACACTCATAACGCTTCTCCTGGTTTTGCCCCGTCATGTGGTCCTCCATCGAAGCTCAGCCCCTCGAAGCTCAGCCCACACACCGAGCAGTTGGGGGGGGTGGGGTGCTCTCCGGCACCCTCGCCGCCCTCAATGGCCGCTCACATCCCCGGTCTCTCTGTGCACAGCAACGGCTACCAAACCCTGCAGGAGGGGAACACAGAGGGTCAACAAGCTGGCAAACAGGACATTACTAGCACATATCGGGTGCCTTTATGGCGGAGGAAACCGTTATATAATTCTGCGCGGCACAGCGGTACAGTTGCTGCCTCACCGCCAGAGACCCGGGTATGATCCTGACTACGGGTGCTGTCTGTGCGGAGTTTGCACGTTCTCCCCTTGACCTGTGTGGGTTTTCACTCCGGGTGCTCCGGTTTCCTCCAACATTTCAAAGACGTTCAGGGTTGTAGATTAATTGGCCTCCGCAAAATTGTCCCTAATGTGGTAGGATAGTACTAGTGTACGTACGGGGTGATCGCTGGTCGGCGCGGACTCCGCGGGCCAAAAGACTTGTTTCCGCGCTGCATCTCGAAACTAAACTAAACTAAACCAAAGAAGGGTCTCGACCCAAAATGTCACCCATTCAATCTCTCCATAGATGCTGCCTGACCCGCTGAATTACTCCAGCACTTTGTGCCTATCTTCTCCATAGATGCTGCCTGACCCGCTGAGTTACTCCAGCACTTTGTGTCTATCTTCTCCATAGATGCTGCCTGACCAGCACTTTGCCATAGATTCATAGAGTGATACAGCTTTGGAAAGAGGCCCTTCGGCCCAACTCGTACTTTCACTCCTAGATCCCTCGGCTCCACACATTGCCCCAGAGCCCCGCCATTCACAGTGAAGACCCTGCCCTGGTTTGACTTCCTAAACTTCAACACCGTCCCCACCCCCAAACAATGTGACGTCCTCCATACCCCTGCCGCCTCCTGCTCCTTAACCCCCTTTGCTCCGTCCCCCCTCCTCCCCACCCCCAAACAATGTGAACCCACCTTACCCCACCTGGCTCCCTCCCCCCTTCCTGGGGTCACTTGATCCCTCTCTCCCCCCCCAATTCCCTGCCCCCCCCCCCCATTCATCCCCCTCGGCACCAAACCCACTCCCCCTTGAATCCTCCCCCTCCCTTTGCTCCCTGTTTCCCCCCGCTACTCACTTCACCCCCATTTCACCTCCAGCCTCTCACCCCTCTCCTCCCTCGCTCCCTCCCTCCACTCTCCCTCTCTCTCTCCCTCTCTTTGACAGAAGCTATTCTGTTGCTCAGACGTTATTAATACATTTTAGGTATATACTTTTCTAGCAAACTTAACTGCCTAGGCATTTACTTTTAATTTCTATTGCACATGAGATTTATTTTGTTATAATTTAGCCGTTTAGCTCAGACCTGTGGCCTTGGTTTAATACATTTTGGAGTAATGCTTTTATAATTTTTACTTAATTCAATGGAATTTAAATTTTGTCCTGGTCCTTTCTGTCATTTGTTTTCTTTTAGCATAATGAATTATGGTTTTTATTTCAAGAATAAACATTTATAAAAAAGCCACAATAGCACAGCTACAACCTTTAGACTCAAAACTTTATGGACATGGGTTGAAAAGGCAGCCTGATGATTCCTGTGGTTCTTATGAAATGTCAACTTGTGTAATGTCATCACAGCAGATTTAGAATTATTTTACCGAGGGGTCGGGGTCGGATGTTTTTGGAACGACTCCACAGCCCCGTTTATTCCGCTCCCCTGTGTGTTTATAACAGTATTTACCCCAGTTTTACCCCAGACCCGGTTTATTCCTCTCCCCTGTGTGTTTATAACATTATTCACTTCAGTTTTACCGCAGACCCGGTTTATTCAAGATTCAAGAGAGTTTATTGTCACGTGTCCCAGATAGGACAATGAAATTCTTGCTTTGCTTCAGCACAACAGAATATAGACGGCATGAATACAGAACAGATCAGTGTGTCCATATACCATTGTGTGAATATACACACATCAATAAATAAAACAGGTAAAGTGCAAATAAACTGATAATGGGCTATTAATGTTCAGAAGTTTTTTGAGTTGAGTTCAATAGCCTGATGGTTGTGGGGCTGTTTGTGTATTTTGTTCCCCTGTGTGTTTATAACATTATTTACCCCAGTTTTACCCCAGACTGGGTTTATTTTGTTCCCCTGTGTGTTTATATCATTATTTACTGTATTATAACATTATTTACTGTCACTGTATGTCATGTTGTTACTTGTGGGCGGAGCACCAAGGCAAATTCCTTGTATGTGAATAATTGGCCAATAAACGTACTTATTTACCCCAGACCGGGTGTATTTTGCTCCCCTGTGTGTTTATAACATTATTTACCCCACATTTACTGGGTTTATTCCCCCAGACGTATTGTTTATTTGGTGATTTATTGATTATTTACAGAGGGGGGGGGGGGGGTTAAGAGCCAGAGAGAGGGAGATAGATGTTTATAATGTGTTTTATCTCAGGACGCTGCTCCAGACGGTGAGTTTATATTATTGACCCCAGTTTTATTCCCCCGCCGCTGATTTATTTATTTATAACCTCGGTTATTGACCTGAGTGAATAAGACAGAGGGTGGAGGCTGGTTTATTTATAACCATTTTCCTTCCCCCCCCCCCCCCCACACACACACACACACACACACACACACACACACACACACGTGTACTGTACTGTAGATTATGTGCTGATATTAACAACATTGACCACAGACAGTTCCCGCTCATTTAAAACATTATTCACCTCACTAATTCCCCCACACACAGTGTTCTGTACTGGACTACACTATGCTGTATTATAACTGTATTTATGTGGTGATATTGACAATATTGACCCCACAGACTATACTGTACACTACACTGTACTGTACTAATATATATATTAACCCCACACACACACATTGTTCTGTACTACACTGTACTGGACTGTAACTGCACTGTATTTATATATATTGACAATATTGACCAGACAGTTCCTGCTCATTTACAACATCATTTACCCCACTAATTTCTCCACACACACACATAGAGTTCTGTACTAGACTACACTACACTACACTGTAACTGTACTATATATTTATATTTATAGACCACACACACACAGAGTTCTGTACTAGACTACACTACACTGTAACTGTACTATATATTTATATTTATAGACCACACACACAGAGAGTTCTGTACTAGACTACACTACACTGTAACTGTACTATATATTTATATTTATTGACCACAGACACACACATTTCCCGCTCATTTACAACATCATTTACCTCAGCTCCGTCCGTCTAGTTTATTGAATATACTGTATTTATGTGGCCATTGACCCATATTGACCACACACACGTGTACTACACTACACTATATTAACAATACTGACCACACACACGTGTACTACACTACACTACATTAACAATACTGACCCCACACACACGTGTACTACACTACACTACATTAACAATACTGACCCCACACACACGTGTGCTACACTACACTATATTAACAATATTGACCACACACACACATGTACTACACTACATTATGTTAACAATACTGACCCCACACACACGTGTGTACTACACAACACTATATTAACAATATTGACCACACACACACACAGTGTTCTGTACTGGACTGTACTACACGTGCACTCTACTACACTACACTATAACGATATATATTTACAATATTAACAATATTGACCCCACACACACACGTGTACTAGACTATACTATACGTGTATACACTACACTGTAACTGTTCTGTACTGTACTACACTGTAACTATAACTATATATTTACACTAGACTAAACTACAAAGACAATTCCCGCTCATTTACACCATACTTTACCTCAGCTCCGTCCATCTAGTTTATTGACCACACATAGTGTTCTGTACTGCACCACACGTGTACTACTGTACTGTAACTGCACTATATATGACTACACTATAACTGTACTGTACTACATTACACTACACTACACTACACTATACTACACTACACTACACTACACTATACTACACTACACTAAACTACACTACACTATATATCTACACTACACTAGACAAAGACAATTCCCGCTGATTCACAACATTATTTACCTCAGTAATTTCTCCATTCTGTACATTATATGGTGATATTGACCCATATTGACCCCACACACACACAGTGTTCTACACTAAACTACACTACACTATATATTACTACACTACACTATAACTATATCTACACTAGACAGACATTTCCCGCTGATTTACAACATTATTTACCTCAGTAATTTCTCCACCATGTTGACCACACGTGTACCACACTACTGTAACTGTTCTGTACTGTACTAGTCTGTAACTACAACTATATAACTATATCTACACTACACTATACGTGTACCACACTACTGTAACTGTTCTGTACTGCACTACACTGTAACTACAACTATATAACTATATCTACACTATACTATACGTGTACTACACTGTAACTGTTCTGTACTGTACTAGACTGTAACTACAACTATATAACTATATCTACACTAGACTAAACTATACAGACAGTTCCCGCTGATTTACAACATTATTTACCTCACTAATTTCTCCACACAGTGTTCTGTACTAGACTACACTACACTGTAACTATATTTACACTATACTAGACATTATTTACCTCAGCTCTGTGTGTGTGTGTGGTCTACACTAGCCTGTAGCTGTACTATATTGACCACACACACAGTGTTCTGTACTGTACTACACTAGACCACACTACACTGTACTACCCTACACTATATTTATACTATAACTACAACTACAACTACACGATATCTAGACAATATTATTTACCTCAGCTCTGTCCGTCTAGTTACAGTGTAGTGTATTGACCAGTTACACACACAGTGTTCTGTAACTACACTAGACCACACTACATTGTATCTGTACTGTACTATATATTTACACTATAACTACACTACACTACACTAGACCACACTACATTGTATCTGTACTGTACTATATATTTACACTATAACTACACTACACTAGACCACACTATAACTATATAGCTATACTACACTACACTACCCTACACTATATTTACACTACACTACACATTTACACACTACACTGTACTATATATTTACACCACACTACATTGACTACACACTACACTACAACTACAACTACAACTATATATTTATAACTACACTACATTGACTACACAAGACTATACTAAACTACAACTACAACTATATATTTACAACTACACTACATTGATTACACTAAACTACACTATAACTACAACTATATATTTACAACTACATGATATCTAGACCACACTACACTACACTACACTCCACTACACTAGTTACATTGCCACATATTGACCACACACACGTGTACTGTGCTGTAGATTATGTGGTCATTGACCTCACTACACTGTGTGTGTTGTCTACACTAGACTGCACTGTATTCACCACACACACAGTGTACTAGACTACACTACACTGTACTACACTACACTGTACTATATATATACACTACACGACACTACACTACACTACACTAGACTGCACTGTATTCACCACACACACAGTGTACTAGACTACACTAGACTAGACTACACTACACTGTACTACACTGTACTATATATATACACTACAACTACAACAACAACGACAACTATATATTTACTACACGATATCGAGACAACATTATTTACCTCAACTCTGTCCGTCCGCAGGGAAACCGCCGCTTCTTCTCCGCTGCCATTTTGATGCGGTCGATGGGGCGGGCGGAAGAACGGCCATCTTGGTGAGGTCGTCAGCCGGCGGCCATCTTGGTGAGGTCGTCGGCCGGCGGCCATCTTGGTGAGGTCGTCAGCCGGCGGCCATCTTGGTGAGGTCGTCAGCCGGCGGCCATCTCGGTGAGGGGGTTGTGTTCAAGAAGGAACTGCAGATGCTGGAAAATGGAAGGTTGTTTCAGCCCCGAGACGATCCACAGAAGCTGCTGCTGCTGCTGCTGCACCCGCACCGTGTAAATCAAAGATCCTATAGCGGAACTCTGCTACAGGATCTTTGGTCTAAATATGGCCTTGACGGTGGCCATCTTGGTGAGGGCAGGTGAGGTCGGCGGCCATCTTGGTGAGGGCAGGTGAGGTCGGCGGCCATCTTGGTGAGGGCAGGTGAGGTCGGCGGCCATCTTGGTGAGGGCAGGTGAGGTCGGCGGCCATCTTGGTGAGGGCAGGTGAGGTTGGCGGTTGGCGGTTGGCGGTTGGCGGTTGGCGGTTGGCGGTTGGCGGTTGGAGCTTTGGGCGGGAACAAGATGGAACCCGGACCCTGTAACTGTGGGATAAACATAGAAACATAGACAACAGGTGCAGGAGTAGAGGCCATTCGGCCCTTCGAGCCTGCACCATTCGCCATTCAATATGATCACGGCTGATCATCCAACTCAGTATCCTGTGCCTGCCTTCTCTCCATCCATACCCCCTGATCCCTTTAGCCACAAGGGCCACATCTAACTCCCTCTTAAATATAGCCAATGAACTGTGGCCTCAACTACCTTCTGTGGCAGATAATTCCACAGATTCACCACTCTCTGTGAGGGAAAAAAAATGTTTTTCTCATCGGGAGGGTGAGTGAGGGTGGTTTCGGGCGGGAGAGGGTGGTTTCCAGTTGGTGAGGGTGGTTTCGATGGGTGAGGGTGGTTTCGGGCGGGTGTGGGTGGTTTCGGGCGGGTGTGGGTGGTTTTGGGCGGGTGAGGGTGGTTTCGGGCGGGTGAGGGTGGTTTTGGGCGGGTGAGGGTGGTTTTGGGCGGGTATGGGTGGTTTCCAGTTGGTGAGGGTGGTTTCCAGTTGGTGAGGGTGGTTTCGGGTGGGTGGGTGGTTTCGGGCGGGTGAGGGTGGTTTCCAGTTGGTGAGGGTGGTTTTGGGCGGGTGAGGGTGGTTTTGGGTGGGTGAGGGTGGTTTCGGGCGGGTGTGGGTGGTTTCGGGCGGGTGTGGGTGGTTTCGGGCGGGTGTGGGTGGTTTCGGGCGGGTGAGGGTGGTTTCGGGCGGTGAGGGTGGTTTTGGGCGGGTATGGGTGGTTTCCAGTTGGTGAGGGTGGTTTCGGGCGGGTGAGGGTGGTTTCGGGTGGGTGAGGGTGGTTTCGGGCGGGTGAGGGTGGTTTCGGGCGGGTGTGAGAAACAAAATCACAAACCAAACGTAAGTAAGTAAATTTTATTTATATAGCACGTTTAAATCAACTTGCGTTGAAACCAAAGTGCTTTACATAAAAGAAATAATTAAGTTTCTGTACATCCATAGAAAAAATTAAAAATAAGAAAAAATGACAACACGTTATAGAATTCAACATGAACGTCCCCCCACAACAGAATCAACGTTTTCCACTTTGGGGAAAGGCATCAAAAAGTTAAGTCCTCGTCCTCTGTGAATCACCCGAGGTCGGGGCTGATTTGTGGCCTCCGCAGCCAGTGCGATGTTTTCAGGATTCTTGCCGGGAAGCTGGAACTCCAGCGTCTGGTGAACAATCCTCAGCGGCTTGAAAATGTCTGGAGCGGCCGCTCCCTCCCTGAAGTCCGAGGTACCCGAAGTCGACAGGCCGCGCTGGCTGGAGCTCCGACTCTGGTGATCTCGGCAACAGATCCCAGACTCCGCGGTGTTTTAAATCCAGCGCCGCCCGCCCACGGCTGGACGCTCCGCAGACCGCAGCTCCTCAGATGTTGGAGTCGGCAGCCACAGCCCTCCAGAGTTCACCGCACGGCGACCCGGTAAGGCATCGCCCGCTCCATGATGGTGTCCCAGCGCTGTGCCGCCGCCGAAGCTGTAGTCCCGGCCGTTCCCAACACGAAATACCGCTCCAGTCCGATGGTAGGCCGTGGGTTTTGAATTACATTTTACTCAGATGCAAGCCAAGGAATGGCATAATTGTTAGCTGTTAATTGGACATAATCAACCTCAGCAAATTGACAATATCCTATTGAAAGACAGTGGGTGTTTAAGCTGTCAGGCTATTTTATTATTTGCCAAAATATACATCTCCATAGCATAATGATAGAAAACTTTTCTACACATCACTCGTAAGTCTGGAGATTTTTTTAACGATACATTTAGCTTCAGAAGCATTTACTTTATGCATGTACAAACCCACTTCAGAACCAATGGCGATTTAAAATTTTACAGCCAGATTTATCACTTCTGAAACTTTTTAGATACCAAAGGAACCAAGAAAAAACACAAATAATGCCTCGCGGTTGATGAAATGCAGTGAGCAAAGGCAATAATTCCCAATATTTGCAATCTCGATATCTGCACGGCCAATGTTCGCCAAGCACTTTAGCTGTTGTTGTCCCTTCAGCTCTCGCTTCTCTTTACCTTCATTTCGCTTCACTTTTGGAATTCTGAAGAAGGATAGATGTCTCTCACGGTTACCCCGACTTCCACAATTATTTACAGTGCAAAAATTCACCATTTTGGCAGTTGTTAACAGGTAGGAAAGTAGGCGTTTCATGTATTAACAACATATACTGGAAGCTGCGATGTCCTCCAGATGGATAGAGCGGTTTCATGCGTCATGCCCTTTGACCCGGTGACCTTGCGTGCAAACCCCCCTTTATACACACACACACACACACACTCTCAGACACGCGCGCACTCAGACACGCACTCTCAGACACGCACACGCTCTCAGACACGCACACTCATGCACACACAGACTCACACACAGACTCACACACACACACACACCCAGACTCACCCACAGACTCACTCACTCACCTACACACAGACTCACTTACACAGACTCACTTACGCAGACTCACTTACGCAGACTCACTTACACACACTCACTCACACAGACACACACTCACGCACACACAGAGTCACACACACACAGTCACACACACGCACACACACACACACACAGACACACACATACAGACACATACATACAGACACACACACACACACACACACACACAGTCAAACAAACACACATACAGTCACACACACACACTGACTCACACACTGACTCACACACACTGACTCACACACACACACACAACCAATACTAAAATGCCAAGTAACTTCAGGACATGGTAAACATAGTGTGGAAACCGAATGAATCAAACGTTTAAAGTCTCCAAATTTGCACACACTTTACAACCAATACATTTTCTGAAAACACACACACACACACACTCACACTCACACACACACACACACTCACACACACACACACACTCACACACACACACTCACACACACACACACACACACACACATACACACACACTCACAACCAATACTAAAACATTAACAACTCCCTGATTTTCCATCGATGGGGAAAAAGCCTCTGGTCCAGCTCAGCGGAGGGGGACTCTGAGCGAGGTGGCCAAAAATCACGGCCGTAAGTGGCGGCGTTCTTTCAGAAATCACGAAATAGAAAGTCAGAAATTGGTCAAGATCTTAGTTTTAGTAATATAGATGAAGTAAACAATTCAATTCCAAAAATGGCAACGTTGCGCTTGTCAAAGTCCAAGCCTTTACTTTCCACTCTCTTCATGTTTATGTTTTTGCTGTCGCAGCATAGATAACAGACTCATCTTCATTTGAAGAAACAAGGTTCTGAAAGAGAAAGATATACCAATTGTATTTAAGACCGTTGCTGTTGTCGCTGTTTAGATCAGTAAACAGATTACAGCTTTAATTCATAGAAACATAGACAATAGGTGCAGGAGTAGAAGCCATTTGGCCCTTCGAGCCTGCACCATTCGCCATTCAATATGATCATGGCTGATCATCCAACTCAGTATCCTGTACCTGCCTTCTCTCCAGACCCCCTGATCCCTTTAGCCACAAGGGCCACATCTAACTCCCTCTTAAATATAGCCAATGAACTGTGGCCTCAACTACGTTCTGTGGCAGAGAATTCCACAGATTCACCACTCTCTGTGTGTGAAAAAAAATGTTTTTCTCATCTCGGTCCTAAAGGATTTCCCCCTTATCCTTAAACTGTGTGTGTGGCCCCTTGTTCTGGACTTCCCCAACATCGGGGACAATCTTCCTGCATCTAGCCTGTCCAACCCCTTAAGAATTTTGTAAGTTTCTATAAGATCCCCCCTCAATCTTCTAAATTCTAGCGAGTACAAGCCGAGTCTATCCAGTCTTCATATGAAAGTCCTGCCATCCCAGGAATCAGTCTGGTGAACCTTCTCTGTACTTCCTCTATGGCAAGAATGTATTTCCTCAGATTATGAGACCAAAACTGTACGCAATACTCCAGGTGTGGTCTCACCAAGACCCTGTACAACTACAGTAGAACCTCCCTGCTCCTAGACTCAAATCCTTTTGCTATGAAACATACTTGTACGATCTGGGATTTCAACAACATGAATCAATATACATACAGTGCCTGATGCTTGATTGGAGGACAGTGTATTATCGCTGCTGCCTGTAATAAATGCAAACATCACAATTAAAAATGACACTGGTGGATGATGTTGACAAAGGAAACGACAAATGGAATATAAACGTCTAAAGCTTACTACATTTTGCTCTTCCTGACAGTAGATCAACAAGACATTGAATTCCAGAAAACCCATCTGTCATACCTCTGCATTTACAGTGAGCTGCAGGAATGGTCACCATGAACAAGACACCCTTATATTGCTACAGAAGGAATCAACTATGAACAAGAGAACTAGCACAGCAATTGACAGAGCAGCAGCCCTGGCAGGACATAAGCTACGAAGCTGCATCTGTGGCTGGGAAAAGATAACATCAGAGAAGGGTCTCAAGATCCACCAGGGCAGGGAAAAGTGCCTGGGAGAGCTTGGTGTGGGGCCTCGCATTGACCATGACCTTCTAAGAGGAAGGCCAAACCAGTCGAGTGAAGCCCAGTGGCAGGTTGACCACCACAGTCCACAGGGTATCAGCACCCCAGGTGAAGCTCAACCAAGTACTGTCCCACCAACGGACACGAGTCCAGAGCCCAACCGGCCACAGTCAGCGGTAGAGAGGAAGATGGAAGGATAAAAGCAGAATGGAGCAGTCACTGGCTGTGGCTGAAGAGAAAAGATGCTGTCTGGGCTGCACTGACCATCTAGAGGCTAACCATAAGACACACACCCAGGGCTGATCACCCTGCGGTGGGCCTGCCTCGACTGAGGGTGGACGTCTTGTGATAAAAGGCCGAAACACCCAGTGATGTTGAGTGTACACAACTGAAGATGTGTCTGGTTGGTAGCAAAATCATCTAGTGGTCACCCCCCAGAATATCGGGTGTCAGTTGTGGTGAAGAACCTTAGGGATTGTAACATCCAGCCCTACTAATCAATATCAAAAATATATTGTAATTCAAGGAAGATTGTGCTGATCACTTCGAGCTCAGTCAGGAGTTGTGCAGAAGAATGTTCTTCAGATGGACATAAATGGTGTCTTGGTTTCACTTCCCATCACCAACGCCAATGCACAACAGAGTTGTAACAACAGCCTGGATATCACTGGTTGAATCTCTGGAGTGGCTATTGTACCCATTCAGAGTAGGCTAGGGGACCAGAGCCCACAGAGTAGGTTAGAGGACCAGAACCCACAGAGTAGGCTAGAGGACCAGAACCCACTTAGAGTAGGTTAGGGGACCAGAACCCACAGAGTAGGTTAGGGGACCAGAACACACTTAGAGAAGGTTAGGGGACCAGAACACACTCCCTGTAGTTTAGGGGACCAGAACACACAGAGTAGGTTAGGGGACCAGAACACACTCCCTGTAGGTTAGGGGACCAGAGCCCACAGAGTAGGTTAGGGGACCAGAACACACAGAGTTGGCTAGAGGACCAGAACACACTCCCTGTAGTTTAGGGGACCAGAACACACCCAGAGAAGGTTGGGCTCCTAACTGAGCCTCAGCTGACTGTCCCACTTCATGTTGATGAGCAGGGTGAGGGACTTTATCCCAGGAATGTCTGATGCTGTTGTAAGGTGGCCAAAGACAGCAAGGTTTTAGACTACTCTGTGCCAATAATCCTCACTGTGATAAAAGATTAAAACATATTTAAATAAAGCCATTTTACCACCAGTTGCTTTAGGCTGAAAGGAGATGGATCCATAGTGAATACCTTCCTCTGTATCTGTGGAAATTAGTTGGAAACAAAGAATTTATTTGTATTTGAAAAAGGATGATTTATTTCAATGCAGGGTCACGATACGAAACGCTGATCATTGTTTTCCCTCCATAGATGCTGCTCGACCCATAGACTACCTCCAGCAGTTTGAAAAAACCCTCCATGAAAAGTCACATCTCCTAACCTCCTTGTTTTGACTTCTTCCTGGGATGGTGGAAATTACAAAGAGAATTTGAGTTAATTTGGCTCGTGGAGTTTAGAAGAATGACAATGGTTCTCATGGAAACATAGACAATTCCAACAGGTAGACCAGTCTGGATGGAGGAAGATGTTCCCTGTTGGGGGGAGACCATGACCAGGGGTAAAGGTTTAAGACAACAGACAATAAGGATTAAGATGAGGAGAACAAAGAATCTGTTACATTCTCCACCACAGATTTGACTGGAGCCAAATCATTCAGTACATTTTAGGAGTTGTTGAATTCATTGACAGATACACAACAATGGCGAGATACAGATACAGATACAATGACAATGTTGCCTGCAGCAGCAGCATCAGAGGCATTTGGACTAAGGCAACACAACACATAAATGAAGCATAAATTACAAAGACCACTGGTTAGTGGGAAAAAGACTCTAAAACACAAATTAGAGACAAGTCATATGTGGACTAAGATCAAGGAATATGGGGAGATATGATCAGCTGAGGTTCAGTTTAGTTTATTGTCATGTGTGCCCAGGTTCAGGGAAAAGCTTTTGTTGCATCAGCAGAAAGACAATATATGAATACAATCGATGCCTTTACAGTGGAACACAGTGGAACACAATTGGTCCGTACTGTGGGACAAGGTAAGGAATTTATATTTTTCTCATTAAAACACGAGCAATGTCTGATTTATTGAAAGTTTCCTTCAGATTTTTCAAGAAAGATTACTCTGTTGTTCATCAGATTCATCAGAAATCTGGTCTAAATTCTGGCAAAAACAATACTGTCCACCATTTGACCACCACTGCAGAGGTACTCCAGATGGCCAGCCCTGCCGGCAGTCTGTTCGTTTTTTCATCTTTATGTTATTTTAGTGTTTGTTTAAAGTTTGTTTTAATGTACTTCAGTTTGTTTTATGTGGGGAGAGGGGGGAAACTTTTTTATTCAGGTTCTTACCTTCCCGGGAAAGGTGATCATTTTTCAGATCACATTCTCCTGGGTTAGGCTCTGCGGCCTACCATCGCTGGAGTTGAAAAGCTGCCTTGGACTGTGGGGCGCGGACTTAACACCGGAGCGGATCCCTTGCCTGGGATCACTCCCACCGTGGCCTGCGGACTTACCTTCAATGGCTCGCAGTCTCGGGAGAGGCTATTTGGGAGCTCCAACGCCGCAGAAGGTTCAACCAGCCCTGACACGAGGTTTAAACGCCCGGCGTGGGGGAGCTGACATCCCCCTGATGCAGGAGCTGAACGCCTCAACGTGGAGGGCCCGAACACCACCGGCTACGGGAGTCAAGATCGTCCCGTTAACGGGGGCTCGGGGCCCATGACCGAGGAAGAACACTAGTGAAGGACTTGAACTTTATTTCTCCTTCCATCACAGTGAGGAATGTGTAGGAGTCACTGTGGTGGATGTTCATGTTAAAATGTGTTTTGTGTCTGTTCCTTTCTAATTGTATGACTGACCTGGCCAGTGAAATTCATCGTATGTTGCAAAACATACTTGGCGAATAAAACCTGATTCTGATTCTGTCTGAGGTGGAAACAAAGAACTGCAGATGCTGGTTAATACACAAAGGGACACAAAGTGCTGGAGTACTTCTGCAGGTCAGGCAGCATCTCTGGAGGACATGTATAGGTGATGTTTCAGGTCGTGACCCTTCTTCAGACTCACAAGAAGGGTCTCGATCTGAAACATCACCTATCCACCATCTATTAATGATGCTCAAACCATTCTGAAATGTTGTTGTTATTTTCACTTTAAAATAAAACCTGAACTAGTGGCAAAGTGAATTGGAGGCATTTCATGCTAGATGATATTTTGTGAAAGGGATGGTGACTTTTGGAAGGGCAAGTGTTGTCCATTCTTTAGAGAGCCACTAACCAAGCTGTTAATCAGGATCAATAATAAATGAGGAGTGTGAATATGTTGTTCATGGTGATGTCTCAACATTGATGGGTTGGCCATGATAGTCCAGTGAAAGTTAGTCAATTGACCAATGCAGAGTAAGACCTGCAGTTGGATGAGGAAGATTGTGGCTGAGGGGTGAATTGACACAAGAGAGAGAGACTGTTGAATTGATCAATTAGTTTGTGTGTTTGAGGTTCCCTTTCTCACATTCTTGTTACAAAACTGTGAAATGTGAAATAGGTTGCTTCATCAAATACAACACCTGTACAACTAGAGATTCATTGACAGAGTCATCTATTTACCTTGTTGCTTTGTGTTCCTACTCAGACATATATTCAGTAACACGGCTCATCTCAGGTACTGGGGTCACATTGATTTCTGGAAAATAAGTATTATTTTCTGATTAAGACTTTAATCCGGTTTGATTTTAAAGAAGCAACAATCCAGTGTTTAAACTGTGCCCCATTAATAATGAGATCCACCAGAATGACCAGGAACATGGCTTCAGATGTGCGTCAGATACATTTAATCATGGGATAAGACCTTGTGTATAAAATCAGAGTCCATGGAAACACAGTGTTCCCTAAATTATGACCACGTTAGGATGGTACACAAGGCAAAGTTTTCACTTGAAGTTTGAACCACCAAAGTGCAGTGGAGATACATACCTTGGTCTCCTGGTTTCCTGGCCCATATTTATCCTTCAGTAAATAGGAACATATTGAGGGCAAATTGGAGACCATATTTTCTACATAACTACACTAGCTATACTTCAACTTCTGGCATGTTTATTTGATAATGGTTTACACAGGGGATGGTGACACAATCACCACATGGGACGACAGATGGCACAATGGGCTAAGTGTTCGGCTAGCAACCGGAAGGTAGCCGGTTCGAATCCCGCTTGGAGTGCATACTGTCGTTGTGTCCTTGGGCAAGACACTTCACCCACCTTTGCCTGTGTGTGAATGTGTGTGAATGTGTGTGAGTGATTGGTGGTGGTCGGAGGGGCCGTAGGCGCAGATTGGCAGCCACGCTTCCGTCAGTCTGCCCTAGGGCAGCTGTGGCTACAGAAGTAGCTTACCACCACCGAGTGTGACTGAGGAGTGAATGAATAATGCGATGTAAAGCGCCTTGAGTATTAGAAAGGCGCTATATAAATCCCATCCATTATGGTCAGATCATTGTTGATCACCACCTGAACAGCATCATACAGCAGACTCCTCATGGCAACACAGGTACACAGGACAATCCACCTTGCATAAATAATGCTTCAATTGACCACTACAAGTCTGAAATCAATTTCTCAACAACATAAGCACAAACAGATACGTTTCTTATCCAAAATATATTGTTCTTTTCTCCTTGTAACAAAGATAACATTGTCATTGATAATTTGGGGGAATCTGTGCTGCATTAAGGATGTCTTCATGTACTTTACCTGTAGGCTTGTGCCTTCTTTGATACCACACCACTGCCAGTACAATGACGAGGAGAAGAGCCAGGCCTCCGATAATTACAACAGATCTGATAATGAAAGTGTAATTCCCTGTCAAAGTAATAAACACAGAGTTCACATTTGTAGAATAAATGGACATCATTCAAAAGCTTCCCCAAAGACCAGGCATTAACCACACTGACTAATTTAGATCAGAAGTCTTGAGTTTAACTTGTGATCCAGATTAACTGAGACACAAGGTACTGCAGGTGATAGTTCACCAATAAAAGACACAAGGTGTTGGAGAAACTCATCAGGTTAGGCAGGTGACATTTCGGGTCACAGCCCTTTAGTCTGAAGTAGGGTCCCAACCCAATACCTCACCTATCCATGTTCTCCAGAGATTCCGCCTGACCCATTGAGTTACTCCAGCACATTGTGTCTTTTTTCCCCCAGATTAATTGACCTTACTTAAAAACATAGAAACATAGAAAATAGGTGCATAGAAAAGAGGCCATTCGGCCCTTCGAGCCTGCACCGTCATTCAATGTGATCATGGCTGATCATCCAACTCAGTATCCTGTACCTGCCTTCTCTCCATACCCCCTGATCCCTTTAGCCACAAGGGCCACATCTAACTCCCTCTTAAATATAGCCAATGAACTGTGTGGCCTCAACTACCTTCTGTGGCAGAGAATTCCAGAGATTCACCACTCTCTGTGTGAAAAATTTTTTTTTCATCTCGGTCCTAAAAGATTTCCCCCTTATCCTTAAACTGTGACCCCTTGTTCTGGACTTCCCCAACATCGGGAACAATCTTCCTGCATCTAGCCTGTCCAACCCCTTAAGAATTTTGTAAGTTTCTATAAGATCCCCCCTCAATCTTCTAAATTCTAGCGAGTACAAGCCGAGTACAAAGATCAGAGAGCCACAACTTGCCTCAGTAGCCATCAGTTAGAGACTGTAAACATTCACACAAGTTTCTATCTCTTGGTTACAATCAGCTGACATTTCTCAGGCAGGAGATGGGAGCTGATGGTTGGCTGATAAAGTAGCTGATTCAGCTGTGATACTTCCCACTGTACAGTGGACAAATGTCTATCATAGTCTAAGCCTGGAACAATGGTTGAATGAGCACTGCTGACAACAGAGTGGACATTGCCCTTGTGCTTCAATCCTCTCTAACCAGGAGCACAAGAACTGTAAATGTTAGAAATATTCAGCCGTTTGAGCAGTATCTGTGAAGAGGGAAAGAAGTGAGTTCATGTTTTGTCAGATTCAAAGAAAGGATCTTTGACAATAGACAATAGACAATAGGTGCAAGAGTTGGCCATTCAGCCCCTCGAGCCAACACTCAACATTTATTAACAAGACAAAGTCCACATACAAACAAGATATACAAATCACACAGCAGCTGTTAGCATCACATCAGATCATCCTAGAGTTCTGTCACAGAAGCATCACATTCACAGGCACCCACACAAGCTCATCATATTTAATCCAACTTAATATATAGTCACCCGTTATGTTAAACCTTCACTTGTATGCCACTGGAATAACTTATTTTGTCATTGATGGTCACTATGTATGTACTTATACACAGTCACACACATGTCTGTACATATGGTTCCAAATACACGTATACAATACCAATCGAACTCCTCCCCTCCACTGGGGCTATGGAGAAATCGTGTCCTTAATCAGTCTTGGCAGTTGTAGTGATACCGATGTCCACATAATGTTGAAAGCATCCGCCCTTAACTGTAGTTTAGCTGTTATACTTTCCATCATATATACACTTTTCAATCTTTCCCTCCACTGTTGAACATTTGGTGACTTTACATTTCTCCATGACTCTGTAATCATCTTCTTTGCAATCAACAGCAACAGCCCAAGCAAGCATGTGTGACACGCTAGAATTTAGAAGATTGTGGGGGGATC
This sequence comes from Amblyraja radiata, assembly GCF_010909765.2. Lineage (NCBI taxonomy): Eukaryota > Metazoa > Chordata > Chondrichthyes > Rajiformes > Rajidae > Amblyraja > Amblyraja radiata. Next base: position 68,731 of record NW_022630539.1, on the reverse strand, counting down.
TTATAGAAACTTACAAAATTCTTAAGGGGTTGGACAGGCTAGATGCAGGAAGATTGTTCCCGATGTTGGGGAAGTCCAGAACTAGGGGTCACAGTTTAAGGATAAGGGGGAAATCTTTTAGGACCGAGATGAGAAAATCATTTTTTACACAGAGTGGTGAATCTGTGGAGTTCTCTGCCACAGAAGGTAGTTGAGGCCACAGTTCATTGGTTATATTTAAGAGGGAGTTAGATGTGGCCATTGTGGCTAAAGGGATCAGGGGGTATGGAGAGAAGGCAGGGATGGGATACTGAGTTGGATGATCAGCCATGATCATATTGAATGGCGGTGCAGGCTCGAAGGGCCGAATGGCCTCTACTCCTGCACCTATTGTCTATGTTTCTATGTTTCTATGTTTTGGTATCTATATTTTCTGGAGTCTCTCTCAGTATGAAGCATGCCGGCTCCAGAGGTAGATCCACCCCCAAGATTAGCTTGATCTCCGTCTGAATGTCTCGCCAATATTGATACAATTTGGGACAATCCCCCAAAAATATGTGTATGATCACCAATCTTCCCGCATTGTCTCCAGCATAAATCTGAGGTGTTGCTATATCTTGCTAACATAAGAGGAGTCTGAAATACTCTCATTCTAGTTTTCCATTCAAACTCCCTCCAGGTGGGGCTGTTTAGACATAGAAACATAGAAACATAGAAAATAGGTGCAGGAGTAGAGGCCATTCGGCCCTTCGAGCCTGCACTGCCATTCAATATGATCATGGCTGATCATCCAACTCAGTATCCTGTACCTGCCTTCTCTCCATACCCCCTGATCCCTTTAGCTACAAGGGCCACATCTAACTCCCTCTTAAATATAGCCAATGAACTGTGTGGCCTCAACTACCTTCTGCGGGAGAGAATTCCAGAGATTCACCACTCTCTGTGTGAAAAAAGTTTTCCTCATCTCGGTCCTAAAAGATTTCCCCCTTATCCTTAAACTGTGACCCCTTGTTTTGGACTTCCCCAATATCGGGAACAATCTTCCTGTATCTAGCCTGTCCAACCCCTTAAGAATTTTGTAAGTTTCTATAAGAAACTTGTTTGTTAACGTATGACCCAAAAGACATGTCTTTTCCCACATTTCATCAGTAATAATATGTGAAATGTGAAATAGGTTGCTTCATCAAATACAATACCTGTACAACTAGAGATTTATTGACAGAGTCATCTATTTACCTTGTTGCTTTGTGTTCCTAGTCACAGACGTATATTCAGTAACATGGCTCATGTCAGGTACTGGGGTCACATTGGTTTCTGGAAAATAAGTATTTTATTTTCTGATTAAGACTTTAATTTGGTTTGATTTTAAACAAGCAACAATCCAGTGTTTAAACTGTACCCCATTAATAATGAGATCCACCAGAATGACCAGGAACATGACTTCAGATGTACGTCAGATACATTTAATTGTGGGATAAGACCATGTGTATAAAATCAGAGTCCATGGAAACACAGTGTTCCCTAAATTATGACCACGTTAGGATGGTACACAAGGCAAAGTTTTCACTTGAAGTTTGAACCACCAAAGTGCAGTGGAGATACATACCTTGGTCTCCTGGTTTCCTGGCCCATATTTATCCCTGTTTGTTAACGTATGAACAAAAGACATGTCTTTTCCCACATTTCATCAGTAATAATAATATTCATTTCCAATTCCCATTTCTGTTTCGTTTCTGTAGTGTTTACATAATCTTGAAGTCCTTTATATAAATCCTGGTTCAACCAGATGAGTGTTTGAGTACACAGCGGCATGCAGTAAAACATGACATAGATCAGGTCAACTAATACTGACTGATCTACAGTCAGATCAGTAACAGAGGGAGGGATATGGGTGGAAGTGGAGCAAGAACATAAAAGGAAAACTCTGCAATTGGAAGGGGTGGGAAATGAGTTGAAAGAGGAAGGGAAGAGAATAGGATCACTGGGTGGTGGGATAAATGCGTGCACAATGAAGGGGGGGGGGAGTGGTGTTCAGGAAGTGTTATTTGAAATTTGAGAATTCATTGATCATAACAGAGTTAGACAACTCAAACTAGAAGAAAATATTCCACTCAAATTTCAGGATCAATAAGCGACATCAAAACTCAATCATGACTCTAAGTATGAAGAACAAACCCTTATCACTTACTACTGTCCTTCTGATAGTACGGGACAAAAAGCCGGGGCAGGTCTTGATCAAACAAAACACATATCCAGTTCCCTCTGCCTCTCTCAGCTTTCTGAATAACCAGACTCGGTGATTTCTCTTCCTCAGTCAGTGTCTTTTCTCCAACACGTTTGCCATCGCCATTGATCCAAACCAGTCTCATTGACCCAATGACGTGAGACACAGAGCAGGTCAGGGTAACGTTGTCTCCCTCAGTCACTGCATCAGACGGTTCAGCTGTGACTGTGGAAACAAGCAGGTTGTTTACATTTTAAACAATATGTTCATCAGTAAACTCAGTGGCAACATTCTGACTCCTACCTTTCACTGTGATTAGATAAATGGTGGGAAATGGAGTTGATTCCAGATAACAGGCGTAAACTCCGGCATCTTGAAACACAACGGGGACAATCCTCACATTGAAATCCTTGCCATCGTAGAGTTTCCCTGAGGTCACCAGTCGATTCCCGAAGTTGGTCCCATTGACATTGATGGTGATGGGCTGAGAACGTTCTGCAGATGCTATTACTTTCAGCTGTTGATGGTGATGAGGTGACCAGTTCCACTCAGCACGGGAATAGCTACGACCATAACTCCCAGAACAAACCAGGTGAAGTTCACTGTGATCGGTGCTGGAGCGGTAAAGTGTGTATCTCCCATTATATAAATCTGTATCAGAGAGACAGAGGATAACTCCTTTCAGTATTACAGTTACTGTGCCATACACAGATTCTCAACCGTATTCTTATAAACATTTGTGGTGTTTTGTTCAACTGATCAAGTTTCAAATGTAACATCTTTCATGAATGCCGCACTAAACTCATCAGATCTTTATAAAATACAATGTGCTGTACGGCAGTAAGTTGCAGTGAAGTTTGGATATTCCACTCTACATTTCAACATGAGGTTGGCCCCCACACCCGGACTGTCCGGGAATGTCCCGGGATGGAATGAAACCTCCCGGAGACTCCCGAGAGCGGTGTGGGAGGTGAATGTCTCTGTCAGTCTGCAGGAGGTGGTTCAGGTTCGGGTTCAGGTTCAGGTTCAGGTTCGGGTTCGGGTTCAGGTTCAGGTTCAGGTTCAGGTTCAGGTTCGGGTTCAGGTTGGGGTTCAGGTTCATGTTCAGGTTCAGGTTCGGGTTCGGGTTCAGGTTCAGGTTCAGGTTCGGGTTCGGGTTCAGGTTCAGGTTCGGGTTCGGGTTCGGGTTCAGGTTCAGGTTCGGGTTCAGGTTCAGGTTCAGGTTCAGGTTCAGGTTCAGGTTCAGGTTCAGGTTCAGGTTCAGGTTCAGGTTCGGGTTCGGGTTCGGGTTCAGGTTCAGGTTCGGGTTCGGGTTCAGGTTCAGGTTCGGGTTCGGGTTCAGGCTGTGGACAGAAGCAGCCCAGAGGATGCCTGCACGGGGACTGACCCGGACACGTTGGCACTTCAAGTGGATCGGCTCATTCCCATTATTCCCACCATCCCTCTCCCATTCACACCCACTGATTCCCTGTCCTTCCCTGTTCCCGGGTCCTGCTCCCAGCTGAATGCTGATCCCAAGCCCGAGTCTGCAGCAGCTGGAATCACTTCAAGCAACACCAGACTCGGAGAGAAGGGTCAGTGTGGGGAGAGGGGATGGATTGTTGTTCAGTGTTGATGTGTGGGTCGGGACCCCCAGTGTGTGTGTGAGCAGCAAGTGCTGGTGACTACACTTTCTATCTGACACTTGGACGTGAGTCTTGTATCAGTATCTCAGTCTCAGATACTGGGGCATTGATGGCAAGATGAGCCCTGTATCTGTATCTCAGTGTCAGATACTGGAGCATTGATGACAAGATGAGTCCTGTATCTGTATCTCAGTCTCAGATACTGGAGCATTGATGGCAAGATGAGTCCTGTATCTGTATCTCAGTGTCAGATACTGGAGCATTGATGACGAGATGAGTCCTGTATCAGTATCTCAGTCTCAGATACTGGAGAATTGATGACAAGATGAGCCCTGTATCTCAGTCTCAGATACTGGAGCATTGATGGCAAGATGGCAAGATATGGTGATGTTTTATATATGAATGCATCTTCAAAATGCCTACAGTCTTTGGACACGGTCTACCACGGAGCACTGAGATTTGTTGCTAATTTTAAAACCCTCCCGCACCACTGCTCTTTGTATGCTCAAGTTGGATGGTTTGCCCTGTCCACCCGCAGATTCCATCATTGGCATATCCTTATTTATAAGACTATCCTCGGTGTTCTTCCTTCATACCTGCAGAAGTATGTAATTCGAAAAAGCACAGGAACTTATCAGCTCCGCTCTGAGGACTTGTTCTTACTAACTGTACCTAAAGTCCGTACTGAACTGGGGAAAAGGGCATTTAGTTATGCTGCTCCCTCCGCATGGAACCAGCTGCAGAATGAACTGAAACTTAAGGAGCTGGTTTCTATAAACAGATTTAAATCCCTTCTTAATGATGTTGAAGCGGGCTCTTCTGTCTGTACATGCCTTGTTTGATGATGTTCTGACTGTGACTCTATTTATATGTTCTCTGTTCTTTTTAAGTTATTGTCTAACTGTGGAACTGTGCTGCTGCCTGTCTTGGCCAGGACTCTCTTGTAAAAGAGATTTTTAATCTCAATGAGACTTCTCCTGGTTAAATAAAGGTTAAATAAAATAAAATAAAATAAAATAAAGATGAGACCTGTATCAGTATCTTAGTCTCAGATACTGGAGCATTGATGACAAGATGAGCCCTGTATCTGTATCTCAGTCTCAGATACTGGAGCATTGATGGCAAGATGAGCCCTGTATCTCAGTCTCAGTCTCAGATACTGGAGCATTGATGACAAGATGAGTCCTGTATCTCAGTCTCAGATACTGGAGCTATGATGGCAAGATGAGTCCTGTATCTCAGTCTCAGATACTGGAGCATTGATGACAAGATGAGTCCTGTATCTCAGTCTCAGATACTGGAGCATTGATGGCAAGATGAGTCCTGTATCTCAGTCTCAGATACTGGGGCATTGATGACAAGATAAACTGACAAATACTTTACTGAACAATGGTTACAGAAAGACATCCCCCTCCTGTGCTGTGTGTGTCTGTCACATAGAGACAAGCAGGCAGCTGCTCCACACAGAGACTTTCTGGAAACTTCTCCCTGATCATTGCAGCATTTTATACTGGAGAGCAGTTGGTCACTGCCACAGTTCTTCACGAAGCGCACACATAATATTACAAAAAGCACCGTGGTACAAGTGTCTACTTGATACCCAATGGGAGGTGTGAACACTTACACTTGTTTACAGTAAATTCTCCGTTACTTGTGTGAAGAATGTTTCCGTTTTCCCGCACATCACACACATACAGCTTCCCATCCTCCACTGTAACGTGTCGAACCATCAGATAGACCGTGTTATCCAGGCGGATCTGATCAGTGTTGCCCCTGTTCTGCTGGGATGAGTCCATGGGTCTCCAGTGAAGACTGACTGTATCTGAGAGTCTGGAGATGGTGCAGCTGAGTGTAACGTCACTGCCCAGCAGAGGCCTCTGTGGACTTGCCTCAACTGTGAAAAACAGATCAATGAGATTCAGAGTGAGTAGTGGTTTGTACAAGTCTAGTCCCAGATAGGACAATGACATTCTTGCTTGCTGCAACACAACAGAATATTGTAGGCATCAATACAGAACAGATCAATGTGTCCATATACCATAGAATATACTGTTCACACAACAGGTCGCTCCAGTTTGTGGTCAACACTCCCACCATGTGGTGATCCCCCGCACTGCAGGCCCGTCCAGTTTGTGGTCAACACTCCCACCATGTGGTGATCCCCCGCACTGCAGGCCCATACAGTTTGTGGTCAACACTCCCACCATGTGGTGATCCCCCGCACTGCAGGCCCGTCCAGTTTGTGGTCAACACTCCCACCGTGTGGTGATCCCCCGCACTGCAGGCCCGTCCAGTTTGTGGTCAACACTCCCACCGTGTGGTAATCCCCCGCACTGCAGGCCCATCTAGTTTGTGGTCAACACTCCCACCGTGTGGATTAAGAAAGAACTGCAGATGCTGGAAAAATCAAAGGTGGACAAAAATGCTGGAGTAACTCAGTGGGTGAGGCAGCATCTATGGAGAGAAGGAATAGGTGACGTTTCGGAGGAACTCTGCCCTTGTTGCGAGTGCGGGGATGGGGAGAGAGAGCAGTGTTGCGGGGTATGGATGAGACCCTGGTGCGAGCCTCATCTATGGTGGCGGAGGGGAATCCAGGGCATCTGAAATGTCCTCGTTCTTCAGGGAACGGGGATTCCCCTCCGCCACCATAGATGAGGCTCGCACCAGGGTCTCATCCATACCCCGCAACACTGCTCTCTCTCCCCCCATCCCTGCACTCACAATAAGGGCAGAGTCCCTCTGGTCCTCACCTTTCACCCCACCAGCCGGCAAATACAACACATAATCCTCCGCCATTTCCGCCACCTCCAACGTGACCCCACCACTCGCCACATCTCCCCATCTCCCCCCATGTCTGCCTTCCGCAAAGACCGCTCCCTCCGCAACTCCCTCGTCAATTCTTCCCTTCCCTCCCGCACCACCCCCTCCCCGGGCACTTTCCGTTGCAACCGCAAGAAATGCAACACCTGTCCCTTCACCTCCCCCCTCGACTCCATTCAAGGACCCAAGCAGTCGTTCCAGGTGCGACAAAGGTTCACCTGTATCTCCTCCAACCTCATCTACTGCACCCGCTGCTCTAGATGTCAGCTGATTTACATCGGGGAGACCAAGCGGAGGTTGGGCGATCGTTTAGCCGAACACCTCCGCTCAGTCCGCAATAACTTACCTGACCTCCCGGTGGCTCAGCACTTCAACTCCCCCTCCCATTCCCAATCCGACCTCTCTGTCCTGGGTCTCCTCCATTGCCAGTGTGAGCAACACCGGAAATTGGAGGAACAGCACCTCATAGGAACAGCAGCCTGCACCCTAGTGGCATGAACATCGAATTCTCCCAATTTTGTTAACCCTTGCTGCCTCCTCCCCTTCCTTAGCCCTCAAGCTGTCTCCTCCCCTTCCTTAGCCCTCGGGCACCTCCTCCTCCCCTTTTCCTTCCTTCTCCCTGCCAATACCCATCAGTCTGAAGAAGGGTTTCGGCCCGAAACGTCACCTATTTCCTTCGCTCCATAGATGCTGCTGCACCCGCTGAGTTTCTCCAGCATTTTTGTCTACCTACCATAGAATATATATATATACACACATAAATAAACAGATAAAGTGCAATAAGCTGTTATAGTTATTGTTTGTTTGAAGTTGTGTTTAATAGTCTGATGGCTGTGGGGAAGCTGCTATTCCTGAACCTGGATGTTGCAGATTTCAGGCTCCTGTACCTTCTACCTGATGGCAGTGGAGAGATGAGTGTGTGGCCAGGATGGTGTGGGTCCTTGATGATGCTGCCAGCCTTTTTGAGGCAGCGACTGCGATAGATCCCCTCGATGGGAGGGAGGTCAGAGCCGATGATGGACTGGGCAGTGTTTACTACTTTTTGCAGCCTTTTCCGCTCCTGGATGCTCAAGTTGCCGAACCAAGCCATGATGCAACCCGTCAGCATGCTCTCTACTGTGCACCTGTAGAGGTTAGAGAGAGTCCTCCTTGACATACCGACTCTCCGTAATCTTCTCAGGAAGTAGAGGTGCTGATGAGCTTTCTTTATAATTGCATCAGTGTTCTGGGACGAGGAGAGATCTTTGGAAAGATGCACGCCCAGAAATTTGAAGCTCTTGACCCTTTCCACCATCGACCCATTGATATAAATGGAGCTGTGGGTCCCCATCCTACCCCTTCCAAAGTCCACAATCAATTCCTTGGTTTTGCTGGTGTTGAGGGCCAGGTTATTGCGCTGGCACCATATGGACAGTTGCTCGATCTCTCTTCTATAATCTGACTCATCCCCATCAGTGATACGTCCCACAATAGTGGTGTCGTCAGCGAACTTGATGATGGAGTACGCATTGTGGTTCGCTACGCAGTCATGGGTATAGAGTGAGTACAGCAGGGGGCTGAGCACGCAGCCTTGAGGTGCTCCCGTGCTGATTGTTATTGAGGCTGACACATTTCCACCAATACGAACAGACTGTGGTCTGTGGACGAGGAAGTCGAGGATCCAATTGCAGAGGGATGCGCAGAGACCCAGTTCTGCGAGTTTGGTAACCAGCTTGGAGGGGATGATTGTATTAAATGCCGAGCTGTAATCGATGAATAACAGCCTGACATATGAGTTTTTGTTGTCCAAGTGGTCCAGTGCGGAGTGGAGGGCCAGCGAGATCGCATCCACCATTGATCTGTTGTGGCGGTACGCGAACTGCAGTGGGTCCAGGTTTTTGTCGAGGTAGGAGTTGATTTACTCCATGATCAGCCTCTCAAAGCACTTCATCACCACCGGCGTTAGTGCCACTGGTCGATAGTCATTGAGGCATGTCACCTTACTCTTCTTGGGCACCGGTATAATTGATGCCCTTTTAAAACAGGTGGGGACCTCAGACCTCAGAAGTGAGAGGTTGAAAATGTCTGTAAAAACTCCAGCCAGTTGGTCCGCACAGGTTTTTAGAACACGACCGTGTATACCATCAGGACCAGGTGCTTTTCGGGGGTTCACCCCTCTGAAGGATTTCCTGACATCGGCCTCTGTGACTGAGACTGAAATGCCATCACAGCAAATGGGGGCTCGGGAAGGCACATCAGTATTCTCCCTATCAAAGCGTTTGTAAAACGCATTGAACTCGTCAGGGAGTGATGTTTCGCTGACATTCGAGCTGCCTCCTGGTTTTGCCTTGTAGGGGGTGATTGCATTCAAGCCCTGCCACAGCTGCCGAACATCTGTCTCATTCTCCAGCTTGGAGCAGAAGTCCCTTTTGGCCTTTTGTTGGCCTTATCAAGGTCGTATCTGGATTTCTTGTAGACCTCTCTATCTCCAGACCTGAATGTCCGGGATCTGGACATCAGAAGAGTGCGGATCTCATGGTTTATCCAATAACTGGGCTTAAAGCTAACAGCCTAGCTGAAAGTCAGAACAACTTCTCCCCCAGTTCTCTCAGACCCCTGACACGCGTGGCTGGTCACATTGGCACAATGAAATGCCGGCTGTTCACCGTGGGACTGCAGGTGGAACCGGCAACATACAGGCGTTGTTGTATTTACACATGCTCTGTTTCAAATATTCACAAACTGTTGAATATGCATCTATTTCCACTCCTTCTAGGTGTATCTGATTGGTCTCAAGAGGTGAACTCTATGACAGAGCCCATGTTCCACAGGTGAAGGATGGACTTCCATCCACCTGGTCACAGGGTAACATTAAGTAGCAGTGTCACCCCGGGACCACTACACGGACACATTGGTTCCATACCACCTTGCTTGCCGCGATCACCTTACAGGGTGCCGGCAAGAAGACTATGGTATTCGCTGTGGCTAGATTCATTGATTTGCTGTTCCCAGTGAAGTCATCAAACTATTATCACACATCCCTGCTGATCATTACAGAATCAATGAACAAAATCACTTCCCCAGTTGTTTGACTTTTCACCGGGTGGAAGAAGTCTCACAATTCCTGCCATCTCTCATCATTCATTATAGGTGACAATATTTACAGAGATTAATTCAACATTATTGATCCTTATCGCACCCACTCACCTTTCATCACAAATATTTCATATTGTTTCAGGATTTGCTTTATCGGTTCTGTTTGATTCAAAGTGAAAATTCCCGCCCATTTAAATGTGGGTTTATCAATTGTTAGAGCAAGGGTACTGGTATTCACTTTCATCTCCGGGTACAAGTTGCCAGCGGCGTTATCTCTGATCCAAGAGTTCCCCGTTCTTTTAAAAGTCGACATTTTTCCGATTTCCTTCCCTGAGTGTGGTTTCCATTCCCAGACAACAACAGTGTCTTTCTCAGCATTGTCCGGTCCGTTTAACACAATGTCATCTCCATTATCCAAGAAATACATTCGATTTCTGTTTTCTGTTGCGAATACGAACAATGAAGAATTAACATTTAAAACACATTTTCCCCACCCACCCCATATCTGTAATCATTAATTTTGAACTGAATTTAATTCCAGACAGTTGTGATCTTCCTTGGAAACCCCAGCGAGGAAGTCACGGTTTGTGAAGAGATGTGCGTGTGGAATAACCTGGCCTGATTGATGCAGGGATATTTCATCACATGAGTGAGTGAGTGAGTGAGTGAGTGAGTGAGTGAGTGAGTGAGTGAGTGAGTGAGTGAGTGAGTGAGTGAGTGAGTGAGTGAGTGAGAGGGAGGGAGGGAGGGAGGGAGGGAGGTGGGGATAGGGGGTTGTGTTGGGGTTAGTGGAGGAACTACACCTGGTTTTGAAGGGACTTTGTGGGAGCGTGAAGTGAAGACATTGCGTCTGGTTCTCGGGCTGCGACTGGATCGATAAGTCGAGGGCAGATCCACCCACATGGACTGTGGTGAGGAGATGTTGGGGAGGATAGTGTGGACAACCGTGTCAAAGGCTGCAGAGGCTGAGCGGGATGAGGAGGGAAAGTTTAACTCTGCTACAAGTTCACAGGAGGCCATTTCTGACTTTGATAAGGACCGTGTCGGTGCAGGAGAAGGAGAGAGAGTTGATGGGATGGGTTCAGAAATGGAGGTCCAGCAAGGATGGTGTGGATTTGTGAAGCAGCAACACATACAGGGATGTGGAATGGAGGTCCAGCAAGGATGGGGTGGATTTGTGAAGCAGCAACACATACAGGGATGTGGAATGGAGGTCCAGCAAGGATGGTGTGGATTTGTGAGGCAGCAACACATACAGGGATGTGGAATGGAGGTCCAGCAAGGATGGTGTGGGTTTGTGAGGCAGCAACACATACAGGGATGTGGAGAGGAAAGTGAGATTGACAATAGGGTGCGGGTTTACACGGACAATGATAATTAATGCAAGGTGATTGTGACCGGTGAAGAGAAAGTACTTACTCTGTGTGGAAACTGATCGAAGCAGGAAAACAAAGAAACCCAACATCAAACCTGCAGGCAAACTGTTGCAGATAAACCTGGGCCTCATTTTGTACATTCTCTGTTTGGAAACAAGGTGTAGGTTTAGATTAAGGATCAGTAAATTGGTAGTTGGCAAATGTTGTATTGAGTACAGCCAGTTTGAAACTCCTGACCCTGGGGCATTTTAGAATTGGCCGCACACAATTACACGGGGAAAATACATTCACTTGGTGGATTCTGCTGCTGGAATATTGTCACTTCAGTAATCTGGGATTTCACCACCATATTCAACCGCTATCGGTTTGCCTTGTCCCAAATCATTCATCTGCACTCCGCCTTTTTAATGTTTGACTCAATTACCTCCGACCACTGGTAAAATGTTCTCAACTAAATCAGACCTCGCTAGTGAGTTAATGAACAGAGAAGGCAACACAATGGCAAGGGACATTCAATATTCTCAAACGGTCCCAGGACGTTGCCGGCGAAACGGGAACAAAAGTATTCAATTTAGATTGAATAGGAAACGGAGACGAGGAAACACTTTTTCTCACAGAGAGTTGTGAGTCTGTGGAATTCTCTGCCTCAGAGGGTGGTGGAAGCCAGTTCTCTGGATGCTTTCAAGAGAGAGCTAGATAGGGCTCTTAAAGATAGTGGAGTCAGGGGATATGGGGAGAAGGCAGGAACGGGGACTGATTGTGGATGATCAGCCATGATCACATTGAATGGCGGTGCTGGCTCGAAAGGCCGAATGGCCTCTACTCCTGCACCTGTTGTCTATTGTCTATTGACACCAGTAGGAAAATGGCATATGTTGGTCATTTAACTGTGGGAAATAAAGGAGACAAAACGAAATTAATAAAGTTTGTATGCCCTTGTCAAATCTAAAGTGAAACAAACTGATTGAATGAGTGATAAATCACAGTTTACAGGACATCCAACATTGTTCAGTTTGTGGATACCTGTTAAACCACTCTTTGACATGAAGTTAGACTGCAGTGAGGTCACCTACCTTGTGAGAAGAGACTGATGGTGAACGAGTACAGAGACTGAGTGACAAAGCTCCAAGCACGGCGACACACTGAGATTCACAGTCTCACACAGTTTCTTTGAAAGGGCAAACACCTTTCCTCTTTCTATCCAGCTCAGGATTCACACACCATTTGTGTTGATAATGTTTGCGTTAGATTAAAAATCATCTTGTAAAAGCTAATTGGATAAACCAAATGGGGAATTTCCTGAGGTCACAAATACATTGGATAAGTTTAGACTTGGAACCTCCTTATATTAAATGCTATTAGTGGGTGGCAAATGTCTAAGATAATGGCAAACGAGGGAATCTGCTGTTCTGTAACGAAGGGAACATTGTCAATATTCACGCCTTGCAGCTGTGTTAGAGCTTTAGCTCAACTTCAAGTTCAAGTGAGTTTATTGTCATGTGTCCCTGATAGGACAATGAAATTCTTGCTTTGCTTCAGCACAACAGAACATAGTAGACATTGACAACAAAACAGATCAGTGTGTCCATCTACCATTATATGTCCATATACCATTATAGCAGTTTAAATCTATATCCAAATGTATCACATCACGGTGGGTTTAGGGGGTTACAAATGAGGTACATTTGAGAATCAGGATCATACATTATTTTCAAACTTAGTACAATATTGAATGTAAATTTTCTCCCGAGCTTTTAATTTCACTCAAGGAGGAACCTGCAGCCAATATTTTCATTAGCATTCAAATAGTTCCTGCATCTTGCAGTGTTCTCCAAGTTCAACATCACAGAGTGCACCAAGACCTTCACAGCCTCTGTGAATAACCCACATAACCACCTTGCAGTGTTCTCCAAGTTCAACATCACAGAGTGCACCAAGACCATCACAGCCTCTGTGAATAACCCACATAACCATCTTGCAGTGTTCTCCAAGTTCAACATCACAGAGTGCACCAAGACCTTCACAGCCTCTGTGAATAACCCACATAACCACCTTGCATTTCTCTAAAACAAATGTCACCATTTGAAGTGGTGATGATCTGTAAAATCATACTGAAGAATGTTTGATGGTCGTGTGATCTTGCACGGAACAGGGGCACTAAATAATTTGCAAAGGAAATGCTGCAGTGAATAGCTAGTTGGCAAGTGTTGTATTGAACACAGCCACTTTGAAAACCCTGGGCCAGGATCATTTGAGAATTAACCGCACACAATTACACGGGGAAGGACCATTCCTCTGTGGAATCTGCCACTGGAATATTATCACTGCTGTCATCTGGGATTTCACAGCCACATTCAGTCGCTTTGCCTTGACTGAAACGACTGATCTGTACGTCGACAGTTTCATTATTGACCCACTTCCTTCCTGCTTCTCGGTAGAATGGTTTTAACTCATTTGTACCTCACTAGTCAGTCAATTGATTGAGCGAGCGGGCAACAGAACGGCGAGGACGTTGAACATCCTCAATCAGTCCCAGAGGATTGCCGGAGAAATGGGAAAAATAAAATCCACATGAGCATGGATACATTAGATTGACCAGAAAGCCCAAATGGGTAAAATGGCAGATGCTGATAATTTAGTTTCATTACGTTTCTAGTGGAAATAATGGAGACAAAAATACATTGATAAAGTTTCATGTTGGAAGGAACTGCAGATGCTGCTTTATACCGAATATAGACAAGTAACTGGGCGGGAGTAACTGGGTGGGACAGGCAGCATCTCTGGAGAGAAGGAATGGGTGACGTTTCGGGTCAAAGAAGTCTGGATCTGAAGAAGGGTCTCGACACGAAACATCACCCATTCTTTCTCTCCAGATGCTGCCTGTCCCGCTGAGTTACTCCAGCATTTTGTGTCTCTCTTCATTATTCATTACATTTCTATGTCCTTGTAAAATCTAAAGCAGAACAGACTGGTACAGTCTAATAAATGGTTGTAGGAGTGGAATATCACACGTTAGAAATTTAAAACCTTACATGGACTGTATTACTCAAAAACTAAAATAAGTAAACCTTTTCCAAATGTCTCCCCCATCTGTGATAAATGTCTATCCCATGAAGCAACTATAGCACATTCCTTTGTTTTTTGTAGAAAAATCCAAACATTTTGTAATGAAATCTTTGAAATATTTACAAAATTATTTAAAATAAAACTGAAACCGAACGCAGAATTGATTATTTTTGGAACCATGGAAGGCAGCCCTGAGCTAACTGTGTCCCAAAAGAGCCGACTTAATTACGGTTTAATAATGGGAAAAAAACTCATACTTAAATTCTGGATAAATGCCCCAACACCAACAATAAATATGTGGATTTCAAATATGTTCGAAACGTTACACCTGGAAGATATGAGATTCCTTCTAGCAGGCAAACCAGACCATTTCCAAAAGATTTGGTCTCCATTTATCGACTTACTACAAGTATAAGGTGCAACAGAATTCTGAAATTAAATGGTTTCAGGACCTGGTGAGGGGGGAGGAAAAATACAAAGTTGGTTTATCCCTTTTAGCTCTTTTTTAAAACTTTTAATATATCTTCTGTTTTCTTTTTCTCTTTTTCTTTTTCTATGGCTTGCTTCTTAACTCTTTTTCGAACTTTTCATGTCTAAGGGTCTCTTTTGATCACTCTTTCACACACTTACTATCCTATTTAACTCTATTTACTTTTCTTCTTTTCAAAGTTTAAAATATAAAGTGGTACAGGAAATGTATTATGTTATTTTTGGCTTATATTATTGTAATGTACACTACTAATAAATAAAATTATATTAAAAAATATATATATTTTAAAAAGAAAGTATTGAACACGGAGTTCCGTTTCTAGATCCCATTTAAACCACACCTTTACCTGAAGTGAACCTGTAGTAAGGTCGCCTACCTTGTGGGAAGAGACTGATGGTGAACGAGTCCAGAGACAAGGCAGCAAAGCTCCAAGCACGGTGACACACTGACTTCCCCAGTCTCATGCTGTGTCTTATGTACCTACAGGACCTTCCTCTTCCTCTCCTGCTCAGGGTTCAGACATCACTTCTGTTGAAAGTGTTTGTGTCAGTGTAAAACACATCTTGTCAAACCTTATTCAGCAAAGGAAAATGGGAATTTACTGAGCTCAAACATGCATTGGATGCGTTGAGACATGGAACCTCATCTTTCTAAATGGGAAGGGGGAAAAGGGGAAGTACAACGGGATCTGGGGGTCCTTGTTCATCAGTCTATGAAAGTAAGCCTGCAGGTACAGCAGGCAGTGAAGAAAGCGAATGGCATGTTGGCCTTTATAACAATAGGAGTTGAGTCTAGGAGCAAAGAGGTCCTTCTCCAGTTGTACAGAGCCCTAGTGAGACCACACCTGGAGTATTGTGTGCAGTTTTGGTCCCCTAATTTGAGGAAGGACATTCTTGCTATTGAGGGAGCCCAGCGTAGGTTCACCAGGTTAATTCCCGGGATGGCGGGACTGTCATATGCTGAGAGAATGGAGCGGCTGGGCTTGTACACTCTGGAGTTTAGAAGGATGAGAGGGTTTCTCATTGAAACATATAAGATTGTTAAGTATTTGTACACGCTAGAGGCAGGAAATATGTTTCCAATGTTGGGGGTGTCCAGAACCAGGGGCCACAGTTTAAGAATAAGGAGTCGGACATTTAGAACAGAGACCAGGAAGACACTTTTTCTCATAGAGAGTTGTGAGTCTGGAATTCTCTGCCTCAGAGGTCGGTGGAGGCCGGTTCTCTGGATGCTTTCAAGAGAGAGCTAGATAGAGCTCTTAAAGATAGCGGAGTCAGGGGATATGGGGAGAAGGCAGGAACAGGGTACTGATTGGGGATGATCAGCCATGATCACATTGAATGGTGGTGCTGGCTGGAAGGGCCGAATAGCCTCTACTCCTGCACCTGTTGTCTATTGTCTAAAGGTTATTGGAGGATAACAAATGTCAAGGGCATTGGGGAATGAGAGTATCTATTGTTGTGTAATGATGAGTATGTGTCAATCTTCTTGTATCTGTAGTGATGTTCTGGTTGAGTTTAGTTTTGAGACACAACATGGAAACTTGCCCTTCAGCCCTCTGTCCGTGCCGACCACTGATCACCCGTTCACACTCGTTCTGTTCTCTCACTTTCCCATCCGCTCCCTACACACTACAGGCAATTTATGGAGGTCCAGTAACCTACATCCCCACTCATTCGTGGCCACAGGGAGGGAGGGAGCGTGATATCTCCACCCAGAGAGCACCCGAGGTAGGTCAGGGTTGAACCCTGGTCTCTGGCACTGTGAGGCAGCAGCTCTAACATCTGTGTCACTGTGATTTGGGTGGTTTGGCTGTTTAAAACTATGTGAGTTTTGGGTTGAGGAGAACACAAACCTGTAGATGTGATAATAAAATGCTGTAGTTACTCAGTTATTCCAATATTGTGTGTAATTATCTCCTGGGTTTCACACAAGGTAAACCCACCAGTCACCAGCCTCATCATCATCCAATTTCTTCTGCAACTTTCAGTTTTCTCCAAATCAAACGGCACAGTTTGCACCAAGACCTTCACAACCTCTGGGAATAAATCACGTCCCTTCCAGTTCAATTCAGTTTAGTTCAGTGTCACGTTCGTGAGGTAAAGAGAAAAGCTTTTGCAGAATGCTAACCAGCCTGGAGAAAGACAAGTATAATTAATGCTATTCACAACTGAAGTTAGAATAGTTTCCAGTAACACATATTCAAACAGATGACTGTGTGATGTTTGAAATGTCTATGATAATGACAAATGACAGAATCTGTTGTTTTGTAATAAATGGAACGGTGGATAATCTTGCCTGTTCATGCTGTAGTTGGTCCGATAGATCAAACTAATATTCATTGCATCAGATCATGGTGGAGGTTGGACTTAGGAGGTCACCAATCAGCTGCATATGATCATCAGACTACTACAATTTGTCAAAGTAAGTCCAATATTGAGAGCAAATTTCTCCTCAGTTCTGAATTTCATTCAAGGTGGAACCTCCAGCAAACATTTTCACAATCATTAGATTTTCCCTCTGTCATTTGGTGTTCTCCAAGCCCAACCTCACAGAGTTGCACCAAGATCTTCACAGCCTAGAGATATAGACACGAGAGATACATTGTGTTCCAGGTGTACACTGGCCCTATCCCCGAACTCTATCCCCATTATATTGATGACTACATCGATGCTAGAAAATATATCCACAATATGCAAACACAATCCATACCCAGAATTGTTTGGTCATGTGGAGTGGCACAAATTGACCCAGTTAGTCACCATCATAACTTGGAAATACATTGCTGGTCCTTCGTTATTTGTGGGGCCTACTCCTATCATTTACATCATTTACTAAACACATCCATCAGTGGTGGAATAAGGATGGTCACATCCTCATGGGTTAAAACTGGAAGCCTAAACACTGAGGCCCACATTCAAAAACATAGATTTATCAGCAAAACTTCTGGAGGGAATCACAACGTGCAGCTCATCATCAGCTCAGTAGTTAGTGTCATCCTCATTGTGACAAGAAATCTAATCAGGTTCCTTCCTTAATCCGGGTTAACAACTCATTTCCCCCATATTGTGTGAATTCTGCAGAGAAATACAATTCACTTTTATTGCTGCTCAGCCTCTGTTTTAGATATTTTTCCCCAGTTCCTGAATCTTTCTCTTCGTAATTCATCTCATCTCCCCGTCCACCCCACACTGTCCGTCACTCTCACATTCTAAACATAGAAACATAGAAAGGAGTAGAGGCCATTCGGCCCTTCGAGCCTGCACCATTCGCCATTCAATATGATCATGGCTGATCATCCAACTCAGTATCCTGTACCTGCCTTCTCTCCATACCCCCTGATCCCTTTAGCCACAAGGGCCACATCTAACTCCCTCTTAAATATAGCCAATGAACTGTGGCCTCAACTACCTTCTGTGGCAGAGAATTCCACAGATTCACCACTCTCTGTGTAAAAAATTTTCTTCTCATCTCGGTCCTAAAAGACTTCCCCCTTATCCTTAAACTGTGTGTGTGTGACCCCTTGTCCTGGACTTCCCGAACATTGGGAACAATCTTCCTGCATTTAGCCTGTCCAACCCCTTAAGAATTTTGTAAGTTTCTATAAGATCCCCCCTCAATCTTCTAAATTCTAGCGTGTACAAGCCGAGTCTATCCAATCTTTCTTCATATGAAAGTCCTGACATCCCAGAAATCAGTCTGGTGAACCTTCTCTGAACTCCCTCAACTCCCTCCAGGTCCTTCCTCTTTTACACAGATCCTTCCTCTTTTACGCTGACGTTATCTCTCTTTACCCTTTACATTTAAAAGTAATTCCGTATAATTCTATTTATGTAATTTTTTTAAATACATGAGAACAGAACATGGGGCTTGTGTGTTGAGGATGTATTTATTATAAGGATAGTAACTAACTATTGTATTGTTGGTGTCTTGACCAAAAAGCGTAATTTTTAAATTATTGTTGCTTCTTCCCACTGATTAAAAAATAAAATAATGGTGTTTCTCTCTAGTAAATGCTGCTCTTTATTCATTAAAACATATTTCAATCTCCAACCTGGTTTGGTGTTTCCAGGTTCCAAAACAGTGTTTGGATATTTAAAATAATTTATGCGATAAGACAATGTATTTTTGAATGTATGTAAGTGAAATGGACAGATGACCATTCGCAACTGAAGAAACGGGAATAGTCCCCGAGGATTGGCGTACTGCGCATGTTGTTCCATTGTTTTAAAAGGGTTCTAAGAGTAAACCTAGCAATTATAGACCTGTTAGTTTGACTTCAGTGGTGGGCAAATTAATGGAAAAGATACTTAGAGATAATATATATAAGCATCTGGATAAACAGGGTCTGATTAGGAACAGTCAACATGGATTTGTGCCTGGAAGGTCATGTTTGACTAACCTTCTTGAATTTTTTGAAGAGGTTACTAGGGAAATTGACGAGGGTAAAGCAGTGGATGTTGTCTATATGGACTTTAGTAAGGCCTTTGACAAGGTTCCTCATGGAAGGTTGGTTAAGAAGGTTAAACTGTTGGGTATAAATGCAGGAATAGCAAGATGGATTCAACAGTGGCTGAATGGGAGAAGCCAGAGGGTAATGGTGGATGGTTGTTTGTCGGGTTGGAGGCAGGTGACTAGTGGAGTGCCTCAGGGATCTGTGTTGGGTCCTTTGTTGTATGTCATGTACATCAATGATCAGGATGAAGGGGTGGTAAATTGGATTAGTAAATATGCAGATGATACCAAGATAGGGGGTGTTGTGGATAATGAAGAGGATTTCCAAAGTCTACAGAGTGATTTAGGCCATTTGGAAAAATGGGCTGAAAGATGGCAGATGGAGTTTAATGCTGATAAATGTGAGGTGCTACACCTTGGCAGGACAAATCAAAATAGGACGTACATGGTAAATGGTAGGGAATTGAAGAATACAGTTGAACAGAGGGATCTGGGAATAACCGTGCATAGTTCCTTGAAGGTGGAATCTCATATAGATAGGGTGGTAAAGAAAGCTTTTGGTATGCTAGCCTTTATAAATCAGAACATTGAGTATAGAAGCTGGGATGTAATGTTAAAATTGTACAAGGCATTGGTGAGACCAAATCTGGAGTATGGTGTACAATTTTGGTCGCCCAATTATAGGAAGGATATCAACAAAATAGAGAGAGTACAGAGGAGATTTACTAGAATGTTGCCTGGGTTTCAACAACTAAGTTACAGAGATAGGTTGAATAAGTTAGGTCTTTATTCTCTGGAGCGCAGAAGGTTAAGGGGGGACTTGATAGAGGTCTTTAAAATGATGAGAGGGATAGACAGAGTTGATGTGGACAAGCTTGTCCCTTTGAGAATAGGGAAGATTCACACAAGAGGACACGACTTCAGAATTAAGGGACAGAAGTTTAGGGGTAACATGAGGGGGAACTTCTTTACTCAGAGAGTGGTAGCGGTGTGGAATGAGCTTCCAGTGGAAGTGGTGGAGGCAGGTTCGTTGGTATCATTTAAAAATAAATTGGATAGGCATATGGATGAGAAGGGAATGGAGGGGTATGGTATGAGTGCAGGCAGGTGGGACTAAGGGAAAATAATTGTTCGGCACAGACTTGTAGGGCCGAGATGGCTTGTTTCCGTGAAGATGGTTATGCTCATGGCGTTAGTTACTGCACAACGAGTCCAGTCATTAAGCAAACTGAGCCTGGACTCCTTGATCATCTCACCCGAGAAACTGGTGTTTGTCATACATGAGTTAATAAAACAAAACAGACCAGGTTCATCGGGTCAAGTGATTGAATTTATGGCATATCCATATGACGAACGTCTGTGTATAGCAAGACATATCCAATTATACATGGAATATACTAAGAGCATTCGAGGGCAGGAAATGGCTCTGTTAATTTCTTACAAGAAACCGCACAAAAGGGTCACGACCCAAACTATCTCAAGGTGGCTCAAATGTGTCCTAAAGATGGCAGGAATAGACACTAATGTTTTTAAATCTCATTCCACCAGGGCTGCAGCGACGTCCGCAGCAAAAATTCTGGAGGTACCCACGGACCAAATCCTCAGAATAGCAGGATGGTCATCCGAAAGGACTTTCCAAAGGTTTTATAATAAACCAGTTTTGGAGCCATCATCATTTTCGGAAAGCATTTTACGTTCAATATTATAATTTGCCCGAAGGGTTACAGGGCTATGATTTCAATTAATAAATTTATTTTCTCGTTATATCACACAAGTCTTTGTATAAGTGTGTCTAAAATTGCTAATGATACTCTCTCCCAATACCCAAGGCAGTTGTGAAGCATGGACTCGTTCCACGGCATGAGGTCACAGAGCTTTGAAATCTTCACGTAGTCACTCACGTGACTCCGAAGTAAAATAGTAAGATTAAACGAGAACTTACCAGTTTGAAGTTTGATCTGTATTTTATGAGGAGGAACGTTGAGGGAATACGTGCCCTCCGCTCCCACCCTCCTATGATCATATCAAAACTGGTATCTCTTTGATAATCTTACTATGTTAGGTCATTATAGTTTCTGTGACCTCACACCGCTGCTTTGAAGAATGACACGCATGCGTTGGAAGCGGGTTCTTCACGTATTCCCTCAACGTTCCTCCTCATAAAATACAGATCAAACTTCAAACTGGTAAGTTCTCGTTTAATCTTACTATTTTTGAATGTATGTAAGTGAAATGATGGCAAACAAATCTATTGTAGATGATGGTGATGTACCGTGTAGAATAGATAAGGGAGAAGATGTGGAGACACAAGAGTTTGTAGATTCTGGAAACACCAGCAAAGAGCAAACTGCTGGAGGGAATTTGTGGATCAGGAATCATCTGTGGAAGTAAATGGACAGATGACCATTCGCAACTGAAGAAGGGTCACGATACACAGGGTCATCTGTACATTTACCTCGACAGATGCTGCCTGACCCACTGAGTCCCTCCAGCAGATTGTTTTTGTTTGTTTCAGGGAGAACAAGTCGATGTGTCCAATTTTCAGAAGGTCTTTGAATGTTTAAACATGTGGATTAGGCAATATTGAACAGGCATGAATTGAAAATTATTTGGCAGACAGGAAACAGAGAGGAGACTTTGTTAGGGTGGCAGGTGGTGATGAATGATCCAGCATCAAGCCAGTTCTTGAGTCTGTTATTTTCAATGTTCATCAATGGTATTGACAAGGAAACAAACATAATGTTTCTAAGTTTGATGACATGAAACTGAGAGTAAATAGGAGAAGCAAAGAGGATGCAAAGAGGTTTCCAGGTGATGTCAGTCAGTTGAGTTACTTGTCAAATATACACAGATGCAGCAGAGAGTCATAGAGCTGTAGAGCATGGAAATAGACACATCAACCCAACACACACATGCTGACCAAGATGTCCAACTGACCCCATCACAATTGGCTGTCCCTGGCCCATGTCTCTCCAAACATGTCTTTGTGCTCTCCTTACCGGAGAAAGGGTTTTTCAGCCACACATGTAATGCAGCCAAGGCTGACCAGACTGATTCCTGGAATGGCAGGACTAATGTGTAAGGAGAGGAGGAGCTGACTGAGCCAGTAGTCACTGGAGTCTGGAAGAGTTAAACATGACCTCTCTAAATTAAACAACATTCAAAGCAGAGCTAGACAGACTCGATACATAAAGATATTTCCAGTGACTGTAGGATCTGGAACAAGGGGTTTTGGACTCAAGATAAGGGGTGAAACATTTAGGGCTGAGACATTTCTTCATTGTGAATATGGTGAGCCATTGAAATTCACTCCACAGAAAATGGTAGATGGCAGGTGACTGAATCTTGTTCAGTAGGGGATAGATTTATTTGACATAAAATGCATCAAAATTTATCGGGAGAGAATTGGAATATGAGAATGTTTTGAATGATTGAACAGGCTCAAAGTGACAAATAATTCACCCCTGATTCCCTTTTGCATGTTTCAATAGGTTTTGGGATAGTTTGATGTTGTCTTTGTCCTTCACAATTCTGATGTTTATTTACATATTGTGAAATTTAGTCAGATATAAAACAGGAAGCGAATCAGCCCAGAGCTGAGAATAGATGAATCATTGTGGTTAAATTGCTACAGCTCTTCCTGCAGCTTTGACCATTGCTCTGAATGATTCAGGATATGATGTAAAATTCAGAGCAATGGTCAAGGCTGCAGGAAGAGCTGTTGCAATTTAACCACAATGATTCGTCTATTCTGACCTGTGGGTTGTTTCACTTCCTGTTTTTTTATCTGGAATGAATAAAGAGCAGCATTTACTAGAGAGAAAAACCATTATTTTATTTTTTAATCAGTGGGAATTAGCAACAATAATTTAAAATTACGCTTTTTGGTCAAGACACCAACAATACAATAGTTAGTTACTATCCTTATAATAAATACATCCTCAACACACATGCCCCATGTTCTGTTCTCATGTATTTAAAAAAATTATATAAATAGAATTATACGGAATTACTTTTAAATGTAAAGGGTAAAGAGAGATAACGTCAGCGTAAAAGAGGAAGGATCTGTGTTAGGCCCTGGAGGGAGTTGAGGGAGTACAGAGAAGGTTCACCAGACTGATTCCTGGGATGGCAGGACTTACATATGAAGAAAGACTGGATAAACTCGGCTTGTACTCGCTAGAATTTAGAAGATTGAGGGGGGATCTTATAGAAACTTACAAAATTCTTAAGGGGTTGGACAGGCTAAATGAAGGAAGATTATTCCCGATGTTGGGGAAATCCAGAACCAGGGGCCACACACAGTTTAAGGATAAGGGGGAAATCTTTTAGGACCGAGATGAGAAAAACATATTTTTTCACACAGAGAGTGGTGAATCTCTGGAATTCTCTGCCAGAGAAGGTAGTTGAGGCCACAGTTCATTGGCTATATTTAAGAGGGAGTTAGATGTGGCCCTTGTGGCTAAAGGGATCAGGGGGTATGGAGAGAAGGCAGGTACAGGATACTGAGTTGGATGATCAGCCATGATCATATTGAATGGCGAATGGTGCAGGCTCGAAGGGCCGAATGGCCTCTACTCCTGCACCTATTGTCTATGTTTCTATGTTTAGAATGTGAGAGGGACGGACAGTGTGGGGTGGACGGGGAGATGAGATGAATTACGAAGAGAAAGATTCAGGAACTGGGGAAAAATATCTAAAACAGAGGCTGAGCAGCAATAAAAATGAATTGTATTTCTCTGCAGAATTCACACAATATGAGGGAAATGAGTTGTTAACCCGGATTAAGGAAGGAGCCTGATTAGATTTCTTGTCACAATGAGGACGACACTAACTCCTGAGCTGATGATGAGCTGCACGTTGTGATTCCCTCCAGATGTTTTGCTGATAAATCTATGTTTTAGGATGTGGGCCTCAGTGTTTAGGCTTCCAGTTTTAACCCATGAGGATGTGACCATCCTTATTCCACCACTGATGGATGTGTTTAGTAAATGATGTAAATGATAGGAGTAGGCCCCACAAATAACGAAGGACCAGCAATGTATTTCCAAGTTATGATGGTGACTAACTGGGTCAATTTGTGCCACTCCACTAACATGACCAAACAATTCTGGGTATGGATTGTGTTTGCATATTGTGGATATATTTTCTAGCATCGATGCTGCAGTCATCAATGTAATGGGGATAGAGTTCGGGGAATAGGGCCAGTGTACACCTGGAACACACTGTATCTCTCGTGTCTATATCTCTAGGCTGTGAAGATCTTGGTGCAACTCTGTGAGGTTGTGCTTGGAGAACACCAAATGACAGAGGGAAAAACTAATGATTGTGAAAATGTTTGCTGGAGGTTCTACCTTGAATGAAATTCAGAACTGAGGAGAAATTTGCTCTCAATATTGGACTTACTTTGACAAATTGTAGTAGTTTGATGATCATATGCAGCTGATTGGTGACCTCCTAAGTCCAACCTCCACCATGATCTGATGCAATGAATATTAGTTTGAACTATCGGACCAACTACAGCATGAACAGGCAAGAATATCCACCGTTCCATTTATTACAAAACAACAGATTCTGTCATTTGTCATTATCATAGACATTTCAAACATCACACAGACATCTGCTTGAATATGTGTTACTGGAAACTATTCTAACTTCAGTTGTGAATAGCATTAATTATACTTGTCTTTCTCCAGGCTGGTTAGCATTCTGCAAAAGCTTTTCTCTTTACCTCACGAACGTGACACTGAACTAAACTGAATTGAACTGGAAGGGACGTGATTTATTCCCAGAGGTTGTGAAGGTCTTGGTGCGAACCCGGTTCCTGCCTTCTCACCATATCCCCTGACTCCGCTATCTTTAAGCGCCCTATCTAGCTCTCTCTTGAAAGCATTCAGAGAACCGGCCTCCACCGACCTCGGAGGCAGAGAATTCCACAGACTCACCACTCTCTGTGAGAAAAGGTGTTTCCTGGTCTCTCTTCTAAATGGCTTACCCCTTATTCTTAAACTGTGGCCCCTGGTTCTGGACTCCCCCAACTTCGGGAACATATTTCCTGCCTCTAGCGTGTACAAGCCCTTAACAATCTTATATGTTTCAATGAGATGCCCTCTCATCCTTCTAAACTCCAGAGTGTACAAGCCCAGCCGCTCCATTCTCTCAGCATATGACAGTCCCGCCATCCCGGGAATTAACCTGGTGAACCTACGCTGGGCCCAGGGCTTGCAAGTGTGTGGTTCAGAAGCCTGTTTCTAGGCCAAGTTGCCCGTTCTCTCTCTCTCTCTCTCCCTCTCTCTCTCTCTCTCTCCCTCTCTCTCCCCCTCTCTCTCTCCCCCTCTCTCTCTCTCTCCTCTCTCTCTCTCTCTCTCTCTCTTATGTCCCTGGGGGCGTGGCCTGTGCCCCTAGGGGCGTGGCTTATGTCCCTGGAGGCGTGTCCTATGACCCTGGGGGCGTGTCATAGCCCTTCACCCATCTACCTATGCTAGCCCAGGTGGCATGACCTATGACCTATCAGCCAGCCTTCCTGTTATACACCAGGTGGCGTGTCCTATGTCCCTTCACCCATCTATCTATACAAGCCCAGGTGTGTCCTATCAGCCAGCCTTCCTGTTATAGACCAGGTGGCGTGTCCTTTGGCCCTTCACCCATCTTCCGATACTAAGTTGGGACTGGGATTTCCCCCCAAGTTTTTTATTAAGTGACTTAAGTGTTTGTGTGATTTGTGTTATTTCATTTTATTTCATTGTTTTGACACAGCAATCAGCACTCAGCTCTCAGCATCTTCAGCTCTCAGCATCTTCAGCTCTCAGCAGCAGCAGCAGCAGCAGCACCAAGGCTGGTCCTTCATCCTTCATTGTTGAGGCCTGCATCTGCAAACAAATATAAGACACAGGAAAAGTCAGTCAAAAAAGTCAAAGTCCACACTTGTACACTAACCTCAATGTTCTCCAGGCCCCATCTTTTCCTGCCTGGCCTGCCTGTCCCACACGTGTCTTCCTTAGTGAAGACAGATCCGAAGTACCTGTTCAACTCTTCTGCCATTTCCTTGTTGCCCATAATAATTTCACCGTGTCTGCCTTCAAGGGACCCACATTTGACGTTGCTACTCTTTTTCCCTTAACATATCTAAAGAAGCTTTTATTGTCCTTCTTTATATTCCTGGCCAGCTTCCCCTCGTACTTCATCTTTTCAGCCCGTGTTGCCCGTTTTGTTTCCTTCTGTTGTCCTATGAAAGTTTCCCAATCCTCTGGCTTCCGGCTACTCTTTGCTGTGTTATACATCTTGTCTTTTAGTTTTATTCTATCCCTAACTTCTCTTGTCAGCCACGGTTGCCTCCTACTCCCCTTAGAATCTTTCTTCCTTTTTGGAATAAAATGATCCTGCATCTTCCGGATTATGCCCAGAAATTCCTGCCATTGCTGTTCCACCGTCATTCCTGCTAGGCTCCCTTTCTAGTCTACCTTGACCAGCTTCCCTCTCATACCTTCATAATCCCCTTTGTTCAACTGCATCACTGCCACTTCCGATTTAACCTTCTCCTTCTCAAATTGAGAAGTAGACACTTGTACCACGGTGCTTCTTGTAATATTATATGTGTGCGCTCCGTGAAGAACTGTGGCAGTGGATGGGAAGCTGTATGTGTGTGATGTGCAGGAAAACGGAAACATTCTTCACACAAGTAACGGAGATTTTACTGTAGACAAGTGTAAGTGTTCACACCTCCCATTGGATATCAAGTAGACACTTGTATCTCGGTGCTTCTTGTAATATTATATGTGCGCTCCGTGAAGAACTGTGGCAGTGACCAACTGCTCTCCAGTATAAAATGCTGCAATGATCAGGGAGTAGTTTCCAGAAAGTCTCTGTGTGGAGCAGCTGCCTGCTTGTCTCTGTGTGACAGACACACACACAGCACAGGAGGGGGATGTCTTTCTGTAACCATTGTTCAGTAAAGTATGTTGTCAGTTTATCTTGTCATCAATGCTCCAGTATCTGAGACTGAGATACAGATACAGGGCTCATCTTGTCATCAATGCTCCAGTATCTGAGACTGAGATACAGGACTCATCTTGCCATCAATGCCCCAGTATCTGAGACTGAGATACTGATACAGGGCTCATCTTGTCATCAATGCTCCAGTATCTGAGACTGAGATACTGATACAGGGCTCATCTTGTCATCAATGCTCCAGTATCTGAGACTGAGATACAGGACTCATCTTGTCATCAATGCTCCAGTATCTGAGACTGAGATACTGATACAGGACTCACATCAAAGTGTCAGATAGAAAGTGTAGTCACCAGCACTTGCTGCTCACACACACACTGGGGGTCCCGACCCACACATCAACACTGAACAACAATCCATCCCCTCTCCCCACACTGACCCTTCTCTCCGAGTCTGGTGTTGCTTGAAGTGATTCCAGCTGCTGCAGACTCGGGCTTGGGATCAGCATTCAGCTGGGAGCAGGACCTGGGAACAGGGAAGGACAGGGAATCAATGGGTGTGAATGGGAGAGGGATGGTGGGAATAATGGGAATGAGCCGATCCACTTGAAGTGCCAACGTGTCCGGGTCAGTCCCCGTGCAGGCATCCTCTGGGCTGCTTCTGTCCACAGCCTGAACCTGAACCTGAACCCGAACCTGAACCCGAACCCGAACCCGAACCCGAACCCGAACCCGAACCCGAACCCGAACCCGAACCCGAACCTGAACCCGAACCCGAACCCGAACCTGAACCAGAACCCGAACCCGAACCCGAACCCGAACCCGAACCTGAACCCGAACCCGAACCCGAACCCGAACCCGAACCCGAACCCGAACCCGAACCCGAACCCGAACCCGAACCCGAACCTGAACCTGAACCTGAACCCGAACCTGAACCTGAACCACCTCCTGCAGACTGACAGAGACATTCACTTCCCACACCGCTCTCGGGAGTCTCCGGGAGGTTTCATTCCATCCCGGGACATTCCCGGACAGTCCGGGTGTGGGGGCCAACCTCATGTTGAAATGTAGAGTGGAATATCCAAACTTCACTGCAACTTACTGCCGTACAGCACATTGTATTTTATAAAGATCTGATGAGTTTAGTGCGGCATTCATGAAAGATGTTACATTTGAAACTTGATCAGTTGAACAAAACACCACAAATGTTTATAAGAATACGGTTGAGAATCTGTGTATGGCACAGTAACTGTAATACTGAAAGGAGTTATCCCCTGTCTCTCTGATACAGATTTACATAGGAAGAGATACACACTTTACCGCTCCAGCACCGATCACAGTGAACTTCACCTGGTTTGTTCTGGTAGTTATGGTGATGGCTATTCCCGTGCTGAGTGGTTCTGGTCACCTCATCACCATCAACAGCTGAGAGTAATAGCATCTGCAGAACGTTCTCAGCCCATCATCATCAATGTCAATGGGACCAACTTCGTGAATCGACTGGTGACCTCAGGGAAACTCTTCGATGGCAAGGATTTCAATGTGAGGATTGTCCCCGTTGTGTTTCAAGATGCCGGAGTTTACACCTGTTATCTGGAACAAAATCTATTTCCCACCATTTATCTCATCACAGTGAAAGGTAGGAGTCAGAATGTTGCCACTGAGTTTACTGATGAACTTATTGTTTAAAATGTAAACAACCTGCTTGTTTCCACAGTCACAGCTGAACCGTCTGATGCAGTGACTGAGGGAGACAACGTTACCCTGATCTGCTCTGTGTCTCGTGTCATTGGGTCAATGAGACTGGTTTGGATCAATGGCGATGGCAAACGTGTTGGAGAAAAGACACTGACATGGAAAGAGAAATCACTGAGTCTGGTTATTCAGAAAGCTGAGAGAGGCAGAGGGAACTGGAGATGTGTTTTGTTTCATCAATACCTGCCCCGGCTTTTTGTCCCGTATCAGGAGCCCCGTGGTAAGTGATAAGGGTTTGTTCTTCATACTTAGAGTCATGATTGAGTTTTGATGTCGCTTATTGGTCCTGAAATTTGAGTGGAATATTTTCTTCCAGTTTGAGTTATCTAACTCTGTTATGATCAATGAATTCTCAAATTTCAAATAACACTTCCTGAACACCACCCCCCCCTCCCTTCATTGTGCACGCATTTATCCCACCACCCAGTGATCCTATTCTCTTCCCTTCCTCTTTCAACTCATTTCCCACCCCTTCCAATTGCAGAGTTTTCCTTTTATGTTCTTGCTCCACTTCCACCCATATCCCTCCCTCTGTTACTGATCTGACTGTAGACCAGTCAGTATTAGTTGACCTGATCTATGTCATGTTTTACTGCATGCCGCTGTGTACTCAAACATTCATCTGGTTGAACCAGGATTTATATAAAGGACTTCAAGATTATGTAAAAGGAAACACTATAGAAACGAAACAGAAATGGGAATTGGAAATGAATATTATTATTACTGACGAAATGTGGAAAATACATGTCTTTTGTTCATACGTTAAACAGCCCCGCCTGGAGGGAGTTTGAATGGAAAACTAGAATGAGAGTATTTCAGACTCCTCTTATGTTAGCAAGATACAGCAACACCTCAGATTTATGCTGGAGACAATGCGGGAAGATTGGTGATCATACCCAGATTTTATGGATTGTCCCAAATTGTATCAATATTGGAGAGACATTCAGGCGGAGATCAAGCTAATCTTGGGGTTGGATCTACCTCTGGAGCCGGCATGCTTCATACTAGGAGAGACTCCAGAAAATATAGATACCAAAACATAGAAACATAGAAAATAGGTGCAGGAGTAGAGGCCATTCGGCCCTTCGAGCCTGCACCGCGATTCGATATGATCATGGCTGATCATCCAACTCAGTATCCCATCCCTGCCTTCTCTCCATACCCCCTGATCCCTTTAGCCACAAGGGCCACATCTAACTCCCTCTTAAATATAGCCAATGAACTGTGGCCTCAACTACCTTCTGTGGCAGAGAATTCCACAGATTCACCACTCTCTGTGTGTGAAAAAAAGATTTTCTCATCTCGGTCTTAAAAGATTTCCCCCTTATCCTTAAACTGTGGCCCCTTGTCCTGGACTTCCCCAACATCGGGAACAATCTTCCTGCATCTAGCCATTCCAACCCCTTAAGAATGTTGTAAGTTTCTATAATATCCCCCACAATCTTCTAAATTCTAGCGTGTCAGACATGCTTGCTTGGGCTGTTGCTGTTGATTGCAAAGAAGATGATTACAGAGTCATGGAGAAATGTAAAGTCACCAAATGTTCAACAGTGGAGGGAAAGATTGAAAAGTGTATATATGATGGAAAGTATAACAGCTAAACTCCAGTTGAGGACGGATGCTTTCAACATTATGTGGACACCGGTATTACTACAACTGCCAAGACTGATTAAAGACACAATTTCTCCATAGCCCCAGTGGAGGGGAGGAGTTCGATTGGTATTGTATACGTGTATTTGGAACCATATATACAGACATGTGTGTGACTGTGTATAAGTACATACATAGTGGCCATCAATGACAACATATGTTATTCTAGTGACATACAAGTGTCTGGTTTAACATAACGGGTGATTATATATTAAGTTGGATTAAATATGATGAGCTTGCGTGGGTGCCTGTGAATGTGATGCTTCTGTGACAGAACTCTAGGATGATCTGATGTGATGCTAACAGCTGCTGTGTGATTTGTATATCTTGTTTGTATGTGGACTTTGTCTTGTTAATAAATGTTGAATGTTGGCTCGAGGGGCTGAATGGCCAACTCCTGCACCTATTGTCTATTGTCTATTGTCAAAGATCCTTTCTTTGAATCTGACAAAACATGAACTCACTTCTTTCCCTTTCCACAGATACTGCTCAAACGGCTGAGTATTTCTAACATTTACAGTTCTTGTGCTCCTGGTTAGAGAGGATTGAAGCACAAGGGCAATATCCACTCTGTTGTCAGCAGTGCTCATTCAACCATTGTTCCAGGCTTAGACTATGATAGACATTTGTCCACTGTACAATGGGAAGTATCACAGCTGAATCAGCTACTTTATCAGCCAACCATCAGCTCCCATCTCCTGCCTGAGAAATGTCAGCAGATTGTAACCAAGAAATAGAAACTTGTGTGAATGTTTACAGTCTCTAACTGATGGCTACTGAGGCAAGTTGTGGCTCTCTGATCTTTGTACTCGGCTTGTACTCGCTAGAATTTAGAAGATTGAGGGGGGATCTTATAGAAACTTACAAAATTCTTAAGGGGTTGGACAGGCTAGATGCAGGAAGATTGTTCCCGATGTTGGGGAAGTCCAGAACAACGGGTCACAGTTTAAGGATAAGGGGGAAATCTTTTAGGACCGAGATGAGGAAAACATTTTTCACACAGAGAGTGGTGAATCTCTGGAATTCTCTGCCACAGAAGGTAGTTGAGGCCTCAGTTCATTGGCTATATTTAAGAGGGAGGTAGATGTGGCCCTTGTGGCTAAAGGGATCAGGGGGTATGGAGAGAAGGCAGGTACAGGATACCGAGTTGGATGATCAGCCATGATCATATTGAATGGCGAATGGTGCAGGCTCGAAGGGCCAAATGGCCTCTACTCCTGCACCTATTGTCTATGTTTCTATGTTTTTAAGTAAGGTCAATTAATCTGGGGAAAAAAGACACAATATGCTGGAGTAACTCAACGGGTCAGCCGGAATCGCTGGAGAACATGGATAGGTGAGGTTTTGGGTTGGGACCCTACTTCAGACTAAAGGGCTGCAACCTGAAATGTCACCTGCCTAACCTGCTGAGTTTCTCCAACACCTTGTGTCTTTTATTGGTAAACTATCACCTGCAGTACCTTGTGTCTCAGTAAATCTGGATCACAAGTTAAACTCAAGACTTCTGATCTAAATTAGTCAGTGTGGTTAATGCCTGGTCTTTGGGGGAGCTTTTGAATGATGCGCATTTATTCTACAAATGTGAACTCTGTGTTTATTATTTTGACAGAGGAGGACACTTCTATATTGACCAGGTGTATTGGTGGAATTATCGGGAGTCTGGCTCTTCTCCTCGTCATTGTACTGGCAGTGGTGTGGTATCAAAGAAGGCACAAGCCTACAGGTAAAGTACATGAAGACATCCTTAATGCAGCACAGATTCCCCCAAATTATCAATGCCAATGTTATCTTTATTACAAGGAGAAAAGAACAATATATTTTGGATAAGAAAAGTATCTGTTTGTGCTTATGTTGTTGACAAATTGATTTCAGACTTGTTGTGGTCAATTGAAGCATTATTTATGCAATGTGGATTGTCCTGTGTACCTGCGTTGCCGTGAGGAGTCTGCTGTATGATGCTGTTCAGGTGGTGATCTGCAATGATCTGACCATGTGGTGATTGTGTCACCATCCCCGGTGTAAACCAATATCAAATAAACATGGCAGAAGTTGAAGTATAGCTAGTGTAATTATGTAGAAAATATGGTCTCCAATTTGTCCTCAATATGTTCCTATTTACTGAGGGATAAATATGGGCCAGGAAACCAGGAGACCAAGGTATGTATCTCCACTGCACTTTGGTGGTTCAAACTTCAAGTGAAAACTTTGCCTTGTGTACCATCCTAACGTGGTCATAATTTAGGGAACATTGTGTTTCCATGGACTCTGATTTTATACACAAGGTCTTATCCCACAATTAAATGCATCTGACGTACATCTGAAGCCATGTTCCTGGTCATTCTGGTGGATCTCATTATTAATGGGGTACAGTTTAAACACTGGATTGTTGCTTCTTTAAAATCAAACCAAATTAAAGTCTTAATCAGAAAATAATACAGTTGAACAGAGGGATCTGGGAATAACCGTGCATAGTTCCTTGAAGGTGGTATCTCATATAGATAGGGTGGTAAAGAAAGCTTTTGGTATGCTAGCCTTTATAAATCAGAGCATTGAATATAGAAGCTGGGATGTAATGTTAAAATTGTACAAGGCATTGGTGAGACCAAATCTGGAGTACGGTGTACAATTTTGGTCGCCCAATTATAGGAAGGATGTCAACAAAATAGAGAGAGTACAGAGGAGATTTACTAGAATGTTGCCTGGGTTTCAACAACTAAGTTACAGAGAAAGGTTGAATAAATTAGGTCTTTATTCTCTGGAGCGCAGAAGGATAAGGGGGGACTTGATAGAGGTCTTTAAAATGATGAGAGGGATAGACAGAGTTGATGTGGACCAGCTTTTCCCTTTGAGAATAGGCAAGATTCAAACAAGAGGACATGACTTCAGAATTAAGGGACAGAAGTTTAGGGGTAACATGAGGGGGAACTTCATTACTCAGAGAGTGGTAGCGGTGTGGAATGAGCTTCCAGTGGAAGTGGTGGAGGCAGGTTCGTTGGTATCATTTAAAAATAAATTGGATAGGCATATGGATGAGAAGGGAATGGAGGGTTATGGTATGAGTGCAGGCAGGTGGGACTAAGGGAAAAAAGTTGTTCGGCACGGACTAATAGGGCCGAGATGGCCTGTTTCGGTGCTGTAATTGTTATATGGTTATATGGTTATTATTTTCCAGAAATCAATGTGACCCCAGTACCTGAGATGAGCCGTGTTACTGAATATATGTCTGTGACAAGGAACACAAAGCAAGAAGGTAAATAGATGACTCTGTCAATGAATCTCTAGTTGTACAGGTGTTGTATTTGATGAAGCAACCTATTTCACATTTCACAGTTTTGTAACAAGAATGTGAGGAAGGGAACCTCAAACACACAAACTAATTGATCTATTCAACAGTCTCTCTCTCTTGTGTCAATTCACCCCTCAGCCACAATCTTCCTCATCCAACTGCAGGTCTTACTCTGCTTGGTCAATTGACTAACTTTCACTGGACTATCATGGCCAACCCATCAATGTTGAGACATCAACATGAACAACATATTCACACTCCTCATTTATTGTTGATCCTGATTAACAGCTTGGTTAGTGGCTCTCTAAAGAATGGACAACACTTGCCCTTTCAAAAATCTCCATCCCTTTCACAAAATATCATCTAACATGAAATGTCTCCAATTCACTTTGCCACTAGTTCAGGTTTTATTCTAAAGTGAAAATAACAACAACATTTCAGAATGGTTTGAGCATCATTAATAGATGGTGGATAGGTGATGTTTCAGATCGAGACCCTTCTTGTGAGTCTGAAGAAGGGTCACGACCCGAAACATCACCTATACATGTCCTCCAGAGATGCTGCCTGACCTGCAGAAGTACTCCAGCACTTTGTGTCCCTTTGTGTATTAACCAGCATCTGCAGTTCTTTGTTTCCACCTCAGACAGAATCAGAATCAGGTTTTATTCGCCAAGTATGTTTTGCAACATACGATGAATTTCATTGGCCAGGTCAGTCATACAATTAAAAAGCAACAGACACAAAAACACATTTTAACATGAACATCCACCACAGTGACTCCTACACATTCCTCACCGGCAAAATAAAGTTTAAGTCCTTCACTAGTGTTCTTCCTCGGCCATGGGCCCCGAGCCCCCGTTAACGGGACGATCTTAACTCCCGTAGCCGGTGGCGTTCAGGCCCTCCACGTTGAGGCGTTCAGCTCCTGCATCGGGGGGGATGTCAGCTCCCCCACGCCGGGAGTTTAAACCTTGTGTCAGGGCTGGTTGAACCTTCCACGGCGTTGGAGCTCCCGAATAGCCTCTCCCGAGACTGCGAGCCATTGATGGTAAGTCCGCAGGCCGTGGTGGGAGCGATCCCAGGCAAGGGATCCGCTCCAGTGTTAAGCCCGCGCCCCACAGTCCAAGGCAGCTTTTCAACTCCATCGATGGTAGGCCGCAGAGCCTAACCCATGAGAATGTGATCTGAAATATGATCACCTCTCCGTGAATGTTAGAACCTGAATAAAAAAGTTTCCCCCCTCCCCCCACATAAAACAAAACTGAAGAACATTAAAACAAACTTTAAACAAACGCTAAAATAACAAAAAGATGAAAAAACGAACAGACTGCCGGCAGGGCTGGCCATCTGGAGTACCTCTGCAGTGATGGTCAAATGGTGGACAGTATTGTTTTTGCCAGAATTTAGACCACATTTCTGATGAATCTGATGAACAACAGAGTAATCTTTCTTGAAATATCTGAAGGAACCTTTCAATAAATCAGACATTGCTCGTGTTTTAATGAGAAAAATATAAATTCCTTACCTTGTCCCACAGTATGGACCAATTGTGTTCCACTGTGTTCCACTGTAAAGGCATCGATTGTATTCATATATTGTCTTTCTGCTGATGCAACAAAAGCTTTTCCCTGAACCTGGGCACACATGACAATAAACTAAACTGAACCTCAGCTGATCATATCTCCCCATATTCCTTGATCTTAGTCCACATATGACTGGTCTCTAATTTGTGTTTTGGAGTTTTTTTCCACTAACCAGTGGTCTTTGTAATTTATGCTTCATTTATGTGTTGTGTTGCCTTAGTCCAAATGCCTCTGATGCTGCTGCTGCAGGCAACATTGTCATTGTACCTGTTTCTGTATCTCGCCATTGTTGTGTATCTGTCAATGAATTCAACAACTCCTAAAATGTACTGAATGATTTGGCTCCAGTCAAATCTGTGGTGGAGAATGTAACAGATTCTTTGTTCTCCTCATCTTAATCCTTATTGTCTGTTGTCTTAAACCTTTACCCCTGGTCATGGTCTTCCCCCAACAGGGAACATCTTCCTCCATCCAGACTGGTCTACCTGTTGGAATTGTCTATGTTTCCATGAGAGCCATTGTCATTCTTCTAAACTCCACGAGCCATTCTCTTTGTAATTTCCACCGTCCCAGGAAGAAGTCAAAACAAGGAGGTTAGGAGATGTGACTTTTCATGGAGGGTTTTTTCAAACTGCTGGAGGTACTCTGTGGGTCGATCAGCATCTATGGAGGGAAAACAATGATCAGCGTTTCGTATCGTGACCCTGCATTGACTTAAATCATCATTTTTCAAATACAAATAAATTCTTTGTTTCCAACTTATTTCCACAGATACAGATACAGTATTCACTATGGATCCATCTCCTTCCAGCCTAAAGCAACTGGTGGTAAAATGGCTTTATTTAAATATGTTTTATCACAGTGAGGATTATTGGCACAGAGTAGTCTGAAACCCTGCTGTCTTTGGCCACCTTACAACAGCATCAGACATTCCTGGGATAAAGTCCTTCACTCTGCTCCTCAACATGAAATGGGACAGTCAGCTGAGGCTCAGTTAGGAGCCCAACCTTCTCCGAGTGTGTTCTGGTCCCCTAAACTACAGGGAGTGTGTTCTGGTCCCCTAACCTACTCTGTGGGCTCTGGTCCTCTAACCTACTCTGTGGGTTCTGGTCCTCTAACCTACTCTAAGTGGGTTCTGGTCCCCTAACCTACTCTGTGTGTTCGGGTCCTCTAACCTACTCTGTGGGCTCTGGTCCCCTAGCCTACTCTGAATGGGTACAATAGCCACTCCAGAGATCCAACCAGTGATATCCAGGCTGCTGTTACAACTTTGTTGTGCATTGGCGTTGGTGATGGGAAGTGAAACCAAGACACCATTTATGTCCATCTGAAGAACATTCTTCTGCACAACTCCTGACTGAGCTCGAAGTGATCAGCACAATCTTCCTTGAATTACAATATATTTTTGATATTGATTAGTAGGACTGGATGTTACAACCCCTAAGGTTCTTCCTTCACCACAACTGACACCCGATATTCTGGGGGGTGACCACTAGATGATTTTGCTACCAACCAGACACATCTTCAGTTGTGTACCTCAACATCACTGGGTGTTTCGGCCTATTATCACAAGACACCCACCCTCAGTCGAGGCAGGCCCACCGCAGGGTGATCAGCCCTGGGTGTGTGTCTTATGGTTAGCCTCTAGATGGTCAGTCACGTGGCAGCCCAGACAGCATCTTTTCTCTTCAGCCACGGCCAGTGACTGCTCCATTCTGCTTTTATCCTTCCATCTTCCTCTCTACCGCTGACTGTGGCCGGTTGGGCTCTGGACTCGTGTCCGTTGGTGGGACAGTACTTGGTTGAGCTTCACCTGGGGTGCTGATACCCTGTGGACTGTGGTGGTCAACCTGCCACTGGGCTTCATTCGACTGGTTTGGCCTTCCTCTTAGAAGGTCATGGTCAATGCGAGGCCCCACACCAAGCTCTCCCAGGCACTTTTACCTGCCCTGGTGGATCTTGAGACCCTTCTCTGATGTTATCTTTTCCCAGCCACAGATGCAGCTTCGTAGCTTATGTCCTGCCAGGGCTGCTGCTCTGTCAATTGCTGTGCTAGTTCTCTTATTCATAGTCGATTCCTTCTGTAGCAATATAAGGGTGTCTTGTTCATGGTGACCATTCCTGCAGCTCACTGTAAATGCAGAGGGATGACAGATGGGTTTTCTGGAATTCAATGTCTTGTTGGTCCACTGTCAGGAAGAGCAAAATGTAGAAAGCTTTAGACGTTTATATTCGATTTGCCGTTTCCTTTGTCAACATCATCCACCAGTGTCATTTTTAATTGTGATATTTGCATTTATTACAGGCAACAGCGATAATACACTGTCCTCCAATCAAGCATCAGGCACTGTATGTATATTGATTCATGTTGTTGAAATCCCAGATCGTACAAGTATGTTTCATAGCAAAAGGATTTGAGTCTAGGAACAGGGAGGTTCTACTGCAGTTGTACAGGGTCTTGGTGAGACCACACCTGGAGTATTGCGTACAGTTTTGGTCTCCTAATCTGAGGAAATACATTCTTGCCATAGAGGGAGTACAGAGAAGGTTCACCAGACTGATTCCTGGGATGGCAGGACTTTCATATGAAGAAAGACTGGATAGACTCGGCTTGTACTCGCTAGAATTTAGAAGATTGAGGGGGGATCTTATAGAAACTTACAAAATTCTTAAGGGGTTGGACAGGCTAGATGCAGGAAGATTGTCCCCGATGTTGGGGAAATCCAGAACAAGGGGCCACACACACAGTTTAAGGATAAGGGGGAAATCCTTTAGGACTGAGATGAGAAAAACATTTTTTTTCACACACAGAGAGTGGCGAATCTGTGGAATTCTCTGCCACAGAACGTAGTTGAGGCCACAGTTCATTGGCTATATTTAAGAGGGAGTTAGATGTGGCCCTTGTGGCTAAAGGGATCAGGGGGTATGGAGAGAAGGCAGGTACAGGATACTGAGTTGGATGATCAGCCATGATCATATTGAATGGCGAATGGTGCAGGCTCAAAGGGCCGAATGGCCTCTACTCCTGCACCTATTGTCTATGTTTCTATGAATGAAAGCTGTAATCTGTTTACTGATCTAAACAGCGACAACAGCAACGGTCTTAAATACAATTGGTATATCTTTCTCTTTCAGAACCTTGTTTCTTCAAAGGAAGATGAGTCTGTTATCTATGCTGAG
The DNA here is from genome assembly GCF_010909765.2 of Amblyraja radiata. Classification (NCBI taxonomy): domain Eukaryota; kingdom Metazoa; phylum Chordata; class Chondrichthyes; order Rajiformes; family Rajidae; genus Amblyraja; species Amblyraja radiata. The sequence continues at coordinate 30,221 of NW_022630539.1, read as the reverse complement.
ACAGCAAAAACATAAACATGAAGAGAGTGGAAAGTAAAGGCTTGGACTTTGACAAGCGCAACGTTGCCATTTTTGGAATTGAATTTTTTACTTCATCTATATTACTAAAACTAAGATCTTGACCAATTTCTGACTTTCTATTTCGTGATTTCTGAAAGAACACCGCCACTTACGGCCGTGATTTTTCCCCATCGATGGAAAATCAGGGAGTTATTAATGTTTTAGTATTGGTTGTGAGTGTGTGTGTGTGTGTGGGGTTTTCAGAAAATGTATTGGTTGCAAAGTGTTTGCCAATTTGTTTCTCTTGGCTTTAAAAACAATGGTTTCAGAAAATGTATTGGTTGTAAAGTGTGTGCAAATTTGGAGACTTTAAACATTTAATTCATTCGGTTTCCACTCTATGTTTACCATGTCCTGAAGTTACTTGGCATTTTAGTATTGGTTGTGTGTGTGTGTGTGTGTGAGTCAGTGTGTGTGTGTGTGTGTGTGTGTGTGTGTGTGTGTGTGTGTGTGTGTGTGTGTGTGTGTGTGTGTGTGTGTGTGTGTGTGTGTGTGTGTGTGTGTGTGTGTGTGTGTGTGTGCGTGCGTGCGTGCGTGCGTGCGTTTCCCCTTACATCTGTGGCCATGAAGTCATTTGAGCGCATTATTCTCGCTCACCTCAAAACCAGCATTTCCTCCAACATGGACCCACCTCAATGCTCATATAGAGCCAACAGGTCAGTAGAAGACACAGTCAACCTGGCCATTCATCACACTCTGCAACACCTGGAAACCGCCAACACTTACGCCCGCATCCTGTTCATGGACTTCAGTTCGGCATTCAACTCCATCAACCAGGTCAAACTCTTCCACAAATTAACGGACATGAACATTGACCCCTGCATCTGTCACTGGATCCATAGCTTCCTTTGGAACAGACAACAGAGGGTGAAGATACATAACACCATATCTCACCATCTGCACCTCAGTACAGGAGCCCCTCAGGGCTGCGTCTTATCACACTGGTTATTCTCACTCTATACAAATCAACTCACATCCCAGTATAGTTCAGTCAAAATATATAAATACGCAGATGACACAACCATCATAGGTCTCATCTCTAACAACAACGAAACAGAATACCGCACTCAAACACACAAAGCAGTCACGGTGCACAGACAATAACCTCCTACTCAACACATCAAAAACATATGAACTTATCATTGATCTCAGACGTAAGGCACAACCCAAGACCTCCCTACTCATCTCTGGCAAACCCATATCCACCACTGACTCATTCAAATTTCTTGGCACTCACATAAGCAATAACCTCAAATGGAAAATCAATTCAGATCACATTTATAAAAAAGCCAACCAAAGACTCTTCTTTCTCCGTCAGCTCAAGAAGTTCAGAGTGAGGAAACATCTCCTATTCCGATTTTACACAGCCATCATCCAAAGCATGCTCACTTCATCAATAACAGTCTGGTACAGCAGTTTAGACACTCACTCCCGTAATAAACTACAGCGCATTGTCAACAAAGCATCCAAAATCATCAGCACCCCCCTCCCATCAATAGAATCACTCAATCTCAAACGGTCCATGTCAAGGGTGAAGAAAATCATTTCTGATCCCTCCCACCCAGCTCACCACATCTTCCACCTGCTGCCCTCAGGAAGGCGCTATAGCTCACTGCCTGCCAAAACATCACGATTTAAAAACAGTTTCTATCCATATGCAATTCGAACTCTGAACACTCTATGATAATATCACAAAGCCTCCTCGTGCATGTTCTGTACACTGTATGTTGTCTGTGTTTTATGTAATGTTTGACGGGAATCAGCCTAATGTGTAACATCCTGTACTGAATATAAATTCCACCAGCTTGACTGTGTGGTCATTAAATAATCTGAATCTGACTGTGTGTGTGTATGTGTGTGTGACTGTGTGTGACTATGTGAGTGAGCCTGTGTGAGTGAGCCTGTGTGAGTGAGCCTGTGTGTAGGTGAGTGAGTGAATCTGTGTGTGAGTCTGTGTGAATCTGTGTGTGCGTGAGTGTGCGTGCGTGACTGAGAGAGCGTGCATGTCTGAGTGTGCGTGTGTCTGAGAGTGTGTGTGTGTGAGAGTGTGTGTGTGAGAGTGTGTGTGTGTGTGAGAGTGTGTGTGTGTGTGAGAGTGTGTGTGCGTGAGAGTGTGTGTGTGTCTGAGAGTGCGTGTCTGAGAGTGTGAGTGCGTGCATGTCTGAGAGTGTGTGTGTGTCTGAGAGTGCGTGTGTGTCAGAGAGTGTGTGTGTGTGAGTGTGTGTGTGTGTGTCTGAGAGTGTGTGTGTGTGTGTGTGTGTGTGTGAGTGTGTGTGTGTCTGAGTGTGTGTGTGTGTGTGAGAGTGCGTGTGTGTCAGAGAGTGTGTGTGTGTCTGAGAGTGTGTGTGTGTGTGTGTGTGTGTGTGTGTGTGTGTGTCTGAGAGTGTGTGTGTCTGAGAGTGCGTGCGTGTCAGAGAGTGCGTGTGTGTCAGAGAGTGCGTGTGTGTCTGAGAGAGTGTGTGTGTGTCTGAGAGTGTGTGTGTCTGAGAGTGTGTGTGTGTGAGAGAGTGTGTGTGTCTGAGAGTGTGTGTGTGTCTGAGAGTGTGTGTGTCTGAGAGTGCGTGTGTGTCAGAGTGCGTGTGTGTCTGAGAGTGCGTGCGTTTCTGAGAGTGTGTGTGTGTGTGAGAGTGTGTGTGTCTGAGAGTGTGTGTGTCTGAGAGTGCGTGTGTGTCTGAGAGAGTGTGTGTATGAGAGTGCGTGTGTGTCAGAGAGTGCGTGTGTGTCTGAGAGTGTGTGTGTGTCTGAGAGTGTGTGTGTGTGTCTGAGAGAGTGTGTGTGTGTATAAAGGGGGGGTTGCACGCAAGGTCACCGGGTCAAAGGGCATGACGCATGAAGCCGCTCTATACATCTGGAGGACATCGCAACTTCCAGTATATGTTGTTAATATATGAAACGCCTACTTTCCTACCTGTTAACAACTGCCAAAATGGTGAATTTTTGCACTGTAAATAATTGTGGAAGTCGGGGTAACCGTGAGAGACTTCTATCCTTTTTCAGAATTCCAAAAGTGAAGTGAAATGAAGGTAAAGAGAAGCGAGAGCTGAAGGGACAACAACAGCTAAAGTGCTTGGTGAACATTGGCCGTGCAGATATCGAGATTGCAAATATTGGGAATTATTGCCTTTGCTCACTGCATTTCATCAACAGCGAGGCATTATTTGTGTTTTTTCTTGTTTCCTTTGGTATCTAAAAAGTTTCAGAAGTGATAAATCTGGCTGTAAAATTTTTAAATCGCCATTGGTTCTGAAGTGGGTTTGTACATGCAAAAGGTAAATGCTTCTGAAGCTAAATGTATCATTAAAAAAATCTCCAGACTTACGAGTGATGTGTAGAAAAGTTTTCTATCATTATGCTATGGAGATGTATATTTTGGCAAATAATAAAATAGCCTGACAGCTTAAACACCCACTGTCTTTCAATAGGATATTGTCAATTTGCTGAGGTTAATTATGTCCAATTAACAGCTAACAATTATGCCATTCCTTGGCTTGCATCTGAGTAAAATGTAATTCAAAACCCACGGCCTACCATCGGACTGGAGCGGCGTTTCGTGTTGGGACGGCCGGGACTACAGCTTCGGCGGCGGCACAGCGCTGGGACACCATCATTGAGCGGGTGATGCCTTACCGGGTCGCCGTGCGGTGAGCTCGGGAGTGCTGTGGCCGCTGACTCCAACATCCGAGGAGCTGCGGTCTGCGGTGCGTCCAGCCGCGGGTGGGCGGCGCTGGATTTAAAACACCGCGGAGTCTGGGATCTGTTGCCGAGATCACCAGAGTCGGAGCTCCAGCCAGCGCGGCCTGTTGACTTCGGGTACCTCGGTCTCCAGGGAGGGAGCGGCCGCTCCAGACAGTTTCAAGCCGCTGAGGAGTGTTCACCAGACGCCGGAGTTCCAGCTTCCCGGCAAGAGTCCTGAAAACATCGGACTGGCTACGGAGGCCACAAATCAGCCCCGACCTCGGGTGATTCACAGAGGACGAGGACTTAACTTTTTGATGCCTTTCCCCAAAGTGGAAAACGTTGATTCTGTTGTGGGGGGACGTTCATGTTGAATTCTATAACGTGTTGTCATTTTTTCTTATTTTTAATTTTTTCTATGGATGTACAGAAACTTAATTATTTCTTTTATGTAAAGCACTTTGGTTTCAACGCAAGTTGATTTAAACGTGCTATATAAATAAAATTTACTTACTTACGTTTGGTTTGTGATTTTGTTTCTCACACCCGCCCGAAACCACCCTCACCCGCCCGAAACCACACTCACCCGCCCGAAACCACCCTCACCCACCCGAAACCACCCTCACCCGCCCGAAACCACCCTCACCAACTGGAAACCACCCATACCCGCCCAAAACCACCCTCACCGCCCGAAACCACCCTCACCCGCCCGAAACCACCCACACCCGCCCGAAACCACCCACACCCACCCAAAACCACCCACACCCGCCCGAAACCACCCTCACCCACCCAAAACCACCCTCACCCGCCCGAAACCACCCTCACCCATCGAAACCACCCTCACCGCCCGAAACCACCCTCACCCGCCCGAAACCACCCTCACCAACTGGAAACCACCCTCACCCGCCCGAAACCACCCACCCACCCGAAACCACCCTCACCAACTGGAAACCACCCTCACCAACTGGAAACCACCCATACCCGCCCAAAACCACCCTCACCCGCCCAAAACCACCCTCACCCGCCCGAAACCACCCTCACCCGCCCAAAACCACCCACACCCGCCCGAAACCACCCACACCCGCCCGAAACCACCCTCACCCGCCCGAAACCACCCTCACCCATCGAAACCACCCTCACCAACTGGAAACCACCCTCTCCCGCCCGAAACCACCCTCACTCACCCTCCCGATGAGAAAAACATTTTTTTTCCCTCACAGAGAGTGGTGAATCTGTGGAATTCTCTGCCACAGAAGGTAGTTGAGGCCACAGTTCATTGGCGATATTTAAGAGGGAGTTAGATGTGGCCCTTGTGGCTAAAGGGATCAGGGGGTATGGAGAGAAGGCAGGTACAGGATACTGAGTTGGATGATCAGCCATGATTATATTGAATGGCGAATGGTGCAGGCTCGAAGGGCCGAATGGCCTCTACTCCTGCACCTATTGTCTATGTTTCTATGTTTATCCCACAGTTACAGCCGCCACCGTCATCTCCGTCATCAGGGTCCGGGTTCCATCTTGTTCCCGCCCAAAGCTCCAACCGCCAACCGCCAACCGCCAACCGCCAACCGCCAACCGCCAACCGCCAACCTCACCTGCCCTCACCAAGATGGCCGCCGACCTCACCTGCCCTCACCAAGATGGCCGCCGACCTCACCTGCCCTCACCAAGATGGCCGCCGACCTCACCTGCCCTCACCAAGATGGCCACCGTCAACGCCATATTTAGACCAAAGATCCTATAGCAGAGTTCCGCTATAGGATCTTTGATTTACACGGTGCGGGCGCAGCAGCAGCAGCAGCAGCAGCTTCTGTGGATCGTCTCGGGGCTGAAACAACCTTCCATTTTCCAGCATCTGCAGTTCCTTCTTGAACACAACCCCCTCACCAAGTTGGCCGCCGGCTGACGACCTCACCAAGATGGCCGCCGGCCGACGACCTCACCAAGATGGCCGCCGGATGACGACCTCACCAAGATGGCCGCCGGATGACGACCTCACCAAGATGGCCGTTCTTCCGCCCGCCCCATCGACCGCATCAAAATGGCAGCGGAGAAGAAGCGGCGGTTCCCCGCGGACGGACAGAGTTGAGGTAAATAATGTTGTCTCCATATCGTGTAGTAAATATATAGTTGTCGTTGTTGTTGTAGTTGTTGTTGTTGTAGTGTAGTACAGTGTGGTACAGTGTAGACTAATGTAGTCTAGTTGTAAATATATAGTGTAGTTGTAGTTTAGTTTAGTGTAGTCAATGTAGTACAGTGTAGTTTAGTGTAGTCTAGTGTAGTCTAGTGTAGTATAGTGTAGTGTAGTGTAGTGTAGTTGTAAATATATAGTGTAGTCTAGTTGTAGTGTAGTGTAGTGTAGTTGTAGTGTAGTGTAGTTATAGTGTAAATATATAGTACAGTGTAGTGTAGATATGTGGTGTAGTGTAAATATATAGTACAGTGTAGTGTAATGTGTAGTTGTAGTGTAGTGTAAATATATAGTACAGTGTAGTGTAGATATGTGGTGTAGTGTAAATATATAGTACAGTGTAGTGTAGTGTAGATATGTAGTGTAGTGTAGTATAGCTATATAGTTATAGTGTGGTCTAGTGTAGTGTAGTTATAGTGTAAATATATAGTACAGTACAGATACAATGTAGTGTGGTCTAGTGTGGTTACAAAACACTGTGTGTAACTGGTCAATGCACTACACTAACTAGACGGACAGAGCTGAGGTAAATAATATTGTCTAGATATCGTGTAGTTGTTGTAAATATATAGTTGTCGTTGTAGTTTAGTGTAGTGTAGTTGTAGTTGTAGTGTATATATACAGTATAGTGTAGTGTAGTCTAGTACATTGTGTGTGTGGTGAATACAGTGTAGTCTAGTGTAGACAACACACACAGTGTAGTGAGGTCAATGACCACATAATCTACAGTACAGTACACGTGTGTGTGGTCAATATGTAGCAATGTAACTAGTGTAGTGGAGTGTAGTGTAGTGTAGTGTGGTCTAGTTATCATGTAGTTGTAAATATATAGTTGTAGTTATAGTGTAGTTTAGTGTAATCAATGTAGTGTAGTTGTAAATATATAGTTGTAGTTGTAGTTTAGTATAGTCTTGTGTAGTCAATGTAGTGTAGTTATAAATATATAGTTGTAGTTGTAGTTGTAGTGTAGTGTGTAGTCAATGTAGTGTGTGTAAATATATAGTACAGTGTAGTGTGTAAATGTGTAGTGTAGTGTAAATATAGTGTAGGGTAGTGTAGTGTAGTATAGCTATATAGTTATAGTGTGGTCTAGTGTAGTGTAGTTATAGTGTAAATATATAGTACAGTACAGATACAATGTAGTGTGGTCTAGTGTAGTTACAGAACACTGTGTGTGTAACTGGTCAATACACTACACTGTAACTAGACGGACAGAGCTGAGGTAAATAATATTGTCTAGATATCGTGTAGTTGTAGTTGTAGTTATAGTATAAATATAGTGTAGGGTAGTACAGTGTAGTGTGGTCTAGTGTAGTACAGTACAGAACACTGTGTGTGTGGTCAATATAGTACAGCTACAGGCTAGTGTAGACCACACACACACACAGAGCTGAGGTAAATAATGTCTAGTATAGTGTAAATATAGTTACAGTGTAGTGTAGTCTAGTACAGAACACTGTGTGGAGAAATTAGTGAGGTAAATAATGTTGTAAATCAGCGGGAACTGTCTGTATAGTTTAGTCTAGTGTAGATATAGTTATATAGTTGTAGTTACAGTCTAGTACAGTACAGAACAGTTACAGTGTAGTACACGTATAGTATAGTGTAGATATAGTTATATAGTTGTAGTTACAGTGTAGTACAGTACAGAACAGTTACAGTAGTGTGGTACACGTATAGTGTAGTGTAGATATAGTTATATAGTTGTAGTTACAGACTAGTACAGTACAGAACAGTTACAGTAGTGTGGTACACGTGTGGTCAACATGGTGGAGAAATTACTGAGGTAAATAATGTTGTAAATCAGCGGGAAATGTCTGTCTAGTGTAGATATAGTTATAGTGTAGTGTAGTAATATATAGTGTAGTGTAGTTTAGTGTAGAACACTGTGTGTGTGTGGGGTCAATATGGGTCAATATCACCATATAATGTACAGAATGGAGAAATTACTGAGGTAAATAATGTTGTGAATCAGCGGGAATTGTCTTTGTCTAGTGTAGTGTAGATATATAGTGTAGTGTAGTTTAGTGTAGTGTAGTATAGTGTAGTGTAGTGTAGTGTAGTATAGTGTAGTGTAGTGTAGTGTAATGTAGTACAGTACAGTTATAGTGTAGTCATATATAGTGCAGTTACAGTACAGTAGTACACGTGTGGTGCAGTACAGAACACTATGTGTGGTCAATAAACTAGATGGACGGAGCTGAGGTAAAGTATGGTGTAAATGAGCGGGAATTGTCTTTGTAGTTTAGTCTAGTGTAAATATATAGTTATAGTTACAGTGTAGTACAGTACAGAACAGTTGCAGTGTAGTGTATACACGTATAGTATAGTCTAGTACACGTGTGTGTGTGGGGTCAATATTGTTAATATTGTAAATATATATCGTTATAGTGTAGTGTAGTAGAGTGCACGTGTAGTACAGTCCAGTACAGAACACTGTGTGTGTGTGTGGTCAATATTGTTAATATAGTGTTGTGTAGTACACACGTGTGTGTGGGGTCAGTATTGTTAACATAATGTAGTGTAGTACATGTGTGTGTGTGGTCAATATTGTTAATATAGTGTAGTGTAGCACACGTGTGTGTGGGGTCAGTATTGTTAATGTAGTGTAGTGTAGTACACGTGTGTGTGGGGTCAGTATTGTTAATGTAGTGTAGTGTAGTACACGTGTGTGTGGTCAGTATTGTTAATATAGTGTAGTGTAGTACACGTGTGTGTGGTCAATATGGGTCAATGGCCACATAAATACAGTATATTCAATAAACTAGACGGACGGAGCTGAGGTAAATGATGTTGTAAATGAGCGGGAAATGTGTGTGTCTGTGGTCAATAAATATAAATATATAGTACAGTTACAGTGTAGTGTAGTCTAGTACAGAACTCTCTGTGTGTGTGGTCTATAAATATAAATATATAGTACAGTTACAGTGTAGTGTAGTCTAGTACAGAACTCTGTGTGTGTGTGGTCTATAAATATAAATATATAGTACAGTTACAGTGTAGTGTAGTGTAGTCTAGTACAGAACTCTATGTGTGTGTGTGGAGAAATTAGTGGGGTAAATGATGTTGTAAATGAGCAGGAACTGTCTGGTCAATATTGTCAATATATATAAATACAGTGCAGTTACAGTCCAGTACAGTGTAGTACAGAACAATGTGTGTGTGTGGGGTTAATATATATATTAGTACAGTACAGTGTAGTGTACAGTATAGTCTGTGGGGTCAATATTGTCAATATCACCACATAAATACAGTTATAATACAGCATAGTGTAGTCCAGTACAGAACACTGTGTGTGGGGGAATTAGTGAGGTGAATAATGTTTTAAATGAGCGGGAACTGTCTGTGGTCAATGTTGTTAATATCAGCACATAATCTACAGTACAGTACACGTGTGTGTGTGTGTGTGTGTGTGTGTGTGTGTGTGTGTGTGTGTGTGTGTGTGTGTGGGGGGGGGAGGGAAACTGGTTATAAATAAACCAGCCTCCACCCTCTGTCTTATTCACTCAGGTCAATAACCGAGGTTATAAATAAATAAATCAGCGGCGGGGGAATAAAACTGGGGTCAATAATATAAACTCACCGTCTGGAGCAGCGTCCTGAGATAAAACACATTATAAACATCTATCTCCCTCTCTCTGGCTCTTAACCCCCCCCCCCCCTCTGTAAATAATCAATAAATCACCAAATAAACAATACGTCTGGGGGAATAAACCCAGTAAATGTGGGGTAAATAATGTTATAAACACACAGGGGAGCAAAATACACCCGGTCTGGGGTAAATAAGTACGTTTATTGGCCAATTATTCACATACAAGGAATTTGCCTTGGTGCTCCGCCCACAAGTAACAACATGACATACAGTGACAGTAAATAATGTTATAATACAGTAAATAATGATATAAACACACAGGGGAACAAAATAAACCCAGTCTGGGGTAAAACTGGGGTAAATAATGTTATAAACACACAGGGGAACAAAATACACAAACAGCCCCACAACCATCAGGCTATTGAACTCAACTCAAAAAACTTCTGAACATTAATAGCCCATTATCAGTTTATTTGCACTTTACCTGTTTTATTTATTGATGTGTGTATATTCACACAATGGTATATGGACACACTGATCTGTTCTGTATTCATGCCGTCTATATTCTGTTGTGCTGAAGCAAAGCAAGAATTTCATTGTCCTATCTGGGACACGTGACAATAAACTCTCTTGAATCTTGAATAAACCGGGTCTGCGGTAAAACTGAAGTGAATAATGTTATAAACACACAGGGGAGAGGAATAAACCGGGTCTGGGGTAAAACTGGGGTAAATACTGTTATAAACACACAGGGGAGCGGAATAAACGGGGCTGTGGAGTCGTTCCAAAAACATCCGACCCCGACCCCTCGGTAAAATAATTCTAAATCTGCTGTGATGACATTACACAAGTTGACATTTCATAAGAACCACAGGAATCATCAGGCTGCCTTTTCAACCCATGTCCATAAAGTTTTGAGTCTAAAGGTTGTAGCTGTGCTATTGTGGCTTTTTTATAAATGTTTATTCTTGAAATAAAAACCATAATTCATTATGCTAAAAGAAAACAAATGACAGAAAGGACCAGGACAAAATTTAAATTCCATTGAATTAAGTAAAAATTATAAAAGCATTACTCCAAAATGTATTAAACCAAGGCCACAGGTCTGAGCTAAACGGCTAAATTATAACAAAATAAATCTCATGTGCAATAGAAATTAAAAGTAAATGCCTAGGCAGTTAAGTTTGCTAGAAAAGTATATACCTAAAATGTATTAATAACGTCTGAGCAACAGAATAGCTTCTGTCAAAGAGAGGGAGAGAGAGAGGGAGAGTGGAGGGAGGGAGCGAGGGAGGAGAGGGGTGAGAGGCTGGAGGTGAAATGGGGGTGAAGTGAGTAGCGGGGGGAAACAGGGAGCAAAGGGAGGGGGAGGATTCAAGGGGGAGTGGGTTTGGTGCCGAGGGGGATGAATGGGGGGGGGGGGGCGGGGAATGGGGGGGGGAGAGAGGGATCAAGTGACCCCAGGAAGGGGGTAGGGAGCCAGGTGGGGTAAGGTGGGTTCACATTGTTTGGGGGTGGGGAGGAGGGGGGACGGAGCAAAGGGGGTTAAGGAGCAGGAGGCGGCAGGGGTATGGAGGACGTCACATTGTTTGGGGGTGGGGACGGTGTTGAAGTTTAGGAAGTCAAACCAGGGCAGGGTCTTCACTGTGAATGGCGGGGCTCTGGGGCAATGTGTGGAGCCGAGGGATCTAGGAGTGAAAGTACGAGTTGGGCCGAAGGGCCTCTTTCCAAAGCTGTATCACTCTATGAATCTATGGCAAAGTGCTGGTCAGGCAGCATCTATGGAGAAGATAGACACAAAGTGCTGGAGTAACTCAGCGGGTCAGGCAGCATCTATGGAGAAGATAGGCACAAAGTGCTGGAGTAATTCAGCGGGTCAGGCAGCATCTATGGAGAGATTGAATGGGTGACATTTTGGGTCGAGACCCTTCTTTGGTTTAGTTTAGTTTAGTTTAGAGATGCAGCGCGGAAACAAGTCTTTCGGCCCGCGGAGTCCGCGCCGACCAGCGATCACCCCGTACGTACACTAGTACTATCCTACCACATTAGGGACAATTTTGCGGAGGCCGATTAATCTACAACCCTGAACGTCTTTGAAATGTTGGAGGAAACCGGAGCACCCGGAGTGAAAACCCACACAGGTCAAGGGGAGAACGTGCAAACTCCGCACAGACAGCACCCGTAGTCAGGATCATACCCGGGTCTCTGGCGGTGAGGCAGCAACTCTACCGCTGTGCCGCGCAGAATTATATAACGGTTTCCTCCGCCATAAACGCACCCGATATGTGCTAGTAATGTCCTGTTTGCCAGTTTGTTGAACCTCTGTGTTCCCCTCCTGCAGGGTTTGGTAGCCGTTGCTGTGGACAGAGAGACCGGGGACGTGAGCGGCCATTGAGGGCGGCGAGGGTGCCGGAGAGCACCCCCCCCCCAACTGCTCGGTGTGTGGGCTGAGCTTCGAGGGACTGAGCTTCGATGGAGGACCACATGACGGGCAAAACCAGGAGAAGCATTATGAGTGTGACGTGTGTGGCAAGGCCTGGCGGTGCCTGGACGAGCTGGAGATCCACGGCGGATGCACACGGGAGAACGCCCCTTCACCTGCTCCGACTGCGGCAAGAGCTTCACCAGCTACGCCAACCTGCAGCAGCACAACCGCGTGCACACGGGAGAACGCCCCTTCGACTGCTCCGACTGCGGCAAGAACTTCAAGACAGCGCCAAACCTGACGAGACACCTGCGGTTGCACACGGGCGAGAAGCCCTATGGCTGCTCCACCTGCGGCAAGAGCTTCGCCAGCTACGCCAGCCAACAGCAGCACAACTGTGTGCACAAAGGAGAAAGCCCCTTCACCTGCTCCGACTGTGGCAAAAGCTACAAGTCGTCGCAGGACCTAAAGAGGCACAGGCTCGTGCACACCGGCGAGCGCCCCTTCACCTGCGCCCAGTGCGGCAAGGGCTTCACCCAGTCCCACAGCCTGCTGTCCCACCAGCGCACCCACACCGGCGAGCGCCCCTTCACCTGCGCCCAGTGCGGCAAGGGCTTCATCCGCTCCTCCAAGCTGCTGGAGCACCAGCGCACCCACACCGGCGAGCGCCCCTACACCTGCGCCCAGTGCGGCAAGGGCTTCACCCATTCCAGCGCCCTGCTGCTGCACCAGCGCACCCACACCGGCGAGCGCCCCTACACCTGCGCCCAGTGCGGCAAGGGCTTCACCCATTCCAGCACCCTTCTGCTGCACCAGCGCACCCACACCGGCGAGCGCCCCTTCACCTGCGCCCAGTGCAGCAAGGGCTTCACCCGCTCTGACAACCTGCTGTCCCACCAGCGCACCCACACCGGCGAGCGCCCCTTCACCTGCACCCAGTGCGGCAAGTACTTCACCCAGTCCCACAGCCTGCTGTCCCACCAGCGCACCCACACCGGCGAGCGCCTCTTCACCTGCGCCCAGTGCGGCAAGGGCTTCACCCAGTCCCACAGCCTGCTGGTACACCAGCGGACCCACACCAGCGAGCCCCCCTACACCTGCGCCCAGTGCGGCAAGGGCTTCACCCGCGCCGACAACCTACTGGTACACCAGCGGACCCACACCAGCGAGCCCCCCTACACCTGCGCCCAGTGCGGCAAGGGCTTCACCCGCTCCTCCAATCTTCTGTCCCACCAGCGGGCTCACGCCGGCGACCGTCCCATCCCCAACCCGGTGTGTGGAGAGCGCTTTGCCATGGCCTCGCACGCCCTGTCTCACCAGAGCGTGCACACCAATGGCCAGCCCTACGACTGCCCGTACTGCGGTGAGGAGTTTGACAGCTCGCGGGGGTTGCGGCAGCACCAGCGGACCCACGCCGGCGAGCAGCTGCTCCCACTGTGATAAGAGAGCACGGTGGATGCGGGACCACCAGCGGATATACACCGGAGAGAGACCTTATGTGTGCGCTGAGTGTCAAGTCAAGTTTATTCGTCACATACACATACGAGATGTGCAGTGAAATGAAAAGTGGCAATGCTTGCGGACTTTGTGCAAAAAGACAAACAAACAAACAACCAAACAAAGTACAAACAGAATGGAACAGAATCACATAATCTTTTACATACGACAGATGGCACAATGGGCTAAGTGTTCGGCTGGCAACCGGAAGGTAGCTGGTTCGAATCCTGCTTGGAGTGCATACTGTCGTTGTGTCCTTGGGCAAGACACTTCACCCACCTTTACCTGTGTGTGTCCTTGGGCAAGACACTTCACCCACCTTTGCCTGTGTGTGTGAATGTAATTATGTGAAGCACTTTGGGGTCAATGCAAGTTGACTAAAAATGTGCTATATAAATAAAGAAATTTAATTTAATTTAATTTAATATTAAATATTGTAGGCGGAAGGAAAAAGGGAAAAAAACAGCAATTTTTTAAAAAGCAGTAGAGTGGTTCAGTAAAGTTAGTCCCTGGTGAGATAGGAGTTTACAGTCCTAATGGCATCAGGGAAGAAACTCCTTCTCAACCTCTCCGTTCTCACCGCATGGCAACGGAGGCGTTTGCCTGACCGTAGCAGCTGGAACAGTCCGTTGCAGGGGTGGAAGGGGTCTCCCATGATCTTATTGGCTCTGGAGTTGCACCTCTTGATGTATAGTTCCTGCAGAGGGGGGCAAGTGAAGTTCCCATAGTGCGTTCGGCCGAACGCACTACTCTCTGCAGAGCCTTCTTGTCCTGGGCAAGGCAATTCCCAAACCAGATTGTAATATTTCCAGACAAGATGCTTTCCACCGCCGCTGAGTAGAAGCACTGGAGGATCCTCAGAGACACTCTGAATTTCCTCAATTGCCTGAGGTGGTAAAGGCGTTGCCTTGCCTTACTCACGAGTGCTGAGGCGTGTGATGTCCATGTCAGATCCTCAGAGATGTGGACTCCCAGGTATTTAAAACAGTTCACCCTATCCACAGTATCCCCATTTATCCTCAATGGTGTGTACGTCCTCAGATGATGTGCCCTCCTAACGTCCACGATCAGCTCCTTAGTTTTTTTGTTGTTCAAGAGGAGGCTGTTGTCCTGGCACCAGAGTGCTAGATCAGCCACCTCCTCCCGGTAGGCCTTCTCATCGTTGTCTGAGATCAGGCCCACCACCACAGTGTCATCAGCAAACTTGATTATAGAGTTGGAGCTGAACCTAGCCACACACAGTCATGTGTGTACAGGGAGTACAATAGGGGGCTGAGGACGCAACCCTGGGGCGATCCTCTGCTCAGGGTGAGGGACTTTGATGTAATCCCTCCCATCTGACTACCTGGGGCCTGGCGGTGAGAAAGTCCAGGACCCAGGCACACAGGGGGGTGTTTAGCCCTAATTCCAGTAGCTTCTCGGCCAGTCTGGTGCGGACTATCGTGTTGAAGGCTGAACTGAAGTCTATGAACAGCATCCTCACATAGCCCCCCTTCTGACTCCCAAGATGAGAGAGAGCGGTGTGCAAGACCTGGGAGACCGCATCGTCCGTGGATCTGTTCGGACGGTATGCGAATTGTAACGGGTCCATGTTGCGAGGGAGGAAGGCACAGATGTCAGTGGATATATTTAAGGCAGAGATAGATAGATTGTTGATTAGTGTGTGTGTCAGGGGTTATGGGCTGTGGATGGATGGGAACAGTTGTCCTGGGCTGTGGATGGATGGGAGCTGTGGTCCTGGGCTGTGGATGGGAGCTGTGGTCCTGGGCTGTGGATGGATGGGAGCAGTGGTCCTGGGCTGTGGATGGGAGCTGTGGTCCTGGGCTGTGGATGGATGG
This sequence comes from Amblyraja radiata, assembly GCF_010909765.2. Classification (NCBI taxonomy): domain Eukaryota; kingdom Metazoa; phylum Chordata; class Chondrichthyes; order Rajiformes; family Rajidae; genus Amblyraja; species Amblyraja radiata. Next base: position 14,943 of record NW_022630539.1, on the reverse strand, counting down.
GAGCTGTGGTCCTGGGCTGTGGATGGATGGGAGCAGTGGTCCTGGGCTGTGGATGGATGGGAGCTATGGTCCTGGGCTGTGGGTGGATGGGAGCTGTGGTCCTGGGCTGTGGATGGGAGCTGTGGTCCTGGGCTGTGGATGGGAGCAGTGGTCAGTGTAGAGACAGGGAGTCTCCCCTTGTGCCTGATGTGGATCTACATCTCCAGGGCATGAGGTCGGTGAGAACACTACAGCTTTCTACTGAATTGTGTTGCATATTTGATTAATTCTGCTGACTTTTACTTTCAATTGTTGCCATTTGAAGTGTCCAGGGTTTTTAATGATGATTTTTTTCTGGTGCAACTGGAATTGTGTTGTTTCTGTGCCGTATCTCCGAACTAAACGGATGTTTCCACTAGTGGGAGAGTCTCGCACCAGAGGGCACAGTGTCAGAATAAAAGGATGTAACTTTGGAATCTTATTTGTGGGATTCCCTGCCACAGAGGGCAGTGGAGGCCAAATCACTGGATGGATTGAAGAGAGAGTTAGATAGAGCTCTAGGGGCTAGTGGAGTCAAGGGATATGGGGGGGGAGGCAGGCACGGGTTATTGATTGGGGATGATCAGCCATGATCGCAATGGATGGTGGTGCTGGCTCGAAGGGCTCGAATGGCCTCCTCCTGCACCTATTTTCTATGTTTACCAAAGTGATGATGCCATAACCTTATCACAACTGAAATTGAATCTGTCTGATGTAAATGTGGAAACAAAGACCTGTAGATGCTGGTTTATACCAAAGATAGACACATTGCTGGAGTAACTCAGTGGGTCAGGCAGCATCTCTGGAGAAACAAGGGAATTTGGGATGGAATAAAAGGGTTCTTACCCAAAATATCATCCATCCTTTTCCTCCAGAGATGGTGACTGACCTGCTGAGTTTCTCCAGCACTATTATCATGGTCTCCTCTATATCCCACAGCTCAGCCCTTACTCCCCATCCCCCTACTCGTAACAAGGACAGAGTCCCCATGTCCCCCATTGCAGGCAGTGAAGAAAGCCAATGGCCTGTTGGCCTTTATAACAAGAAGAATCGAATATAGGAGCAAAGAGGTCCTTTTGCAGTTGTACAGGGCCCTGGTGAGACCACACTTGGAGTATTGTGTGCAGGTTTGGTCCCCTAATTTGAGGAAGGACATTCTTGCTATTGAGGGAGCCCAGCGTAGGTTCACCAGGTTAATTCCCGGGATGGCAGGACTGTCATATGCTGAGAGAATGGAGCAGCTGGGCTTGTACACTCTGGAGTTTAGAAGGATGAGAGGCGATCGCCTTGAAACATATATGAGATTGTTAAGGGCTTGGACACACTAGAGGCAGGAAACATGTTCCCGATGTTGGGGGAGTCCAGAACCAGGGGCCACAGTTTAAGAATAAGGAGTAAGCCATTTAGAACAGAGATAACCATATAACCATATAACCATATAACAATTACAGCATGGAAACAGGCCATCTCGACCCTTCTAGTCCGTGCCGAACACGTATTCTCCCCTAGTCCCATATACCTGCGCTCAGACCATAACCCTCCATTCCTTTCCCATCCATATAACTATCCAATTTATTTTTAAATGATAAAAACGAACCTGCCTCCACCACCTTCACTGGAAGCTCATTCCACACAGCTACCACTCTCTGAGTAAAGAAGTTCCCCCTCATGTTACCCCTAAACTTCAGTCCCTTAATTCTCAAGTCATGTCCCCTTGTTTGAATCTTCCCTACTCTCAGTGGGAAAAGCTTTTCCACGTCAACTCTGTCTATCCCTCTCATCATTTTAAAAACCTCTATCAAGTCCCCCCTTAACCTGCGCTCCAAAGAATAAAGCCCTAACTTGTTCAACCTTTCTCTGTAACTTAGTTGCTGAAACCCAGGCAACATTCTAGTAAATCTCCTCTGTACTCTCTCTATTTTGTTGACATCCTTCCTATAATTAGGCGACCAAAATTGTACACCATACTCCAGAATTGGCCTCACCAATGCCTTGTACAATTTTAACATTACATCCCAACTTCTATACTCAATGCTCTGATTTATAAAGGCCAGCACACCAAAAGCTTTCTTTACCACCCTATCTACATGAGATACATCAGATGAGGAAACACTTTTTCTCAGAGAGTTGTGAGTCTGTGGAATTCTCTGCCTCAGAGGTCGGTGGAGGCAGGTTCTCTGGATACTTTCAAGAGAGAGCTAGATAGGGCTCTTAAAGATAGCGGAATCAGGGATATGGGGAGAAGGCAGGAACGGGGAACTGATTGGGGATGATCAGCCGTGATCACATTGAATGACGGTGCTGGCTCGAAGGGCCGAATGGCCTCTACTCCTGCACCTGTTGTCTATTGTCCTCACCGTCCACCGTCACATACAACAGATAATCCTCCAACATTTCGCCACCTCCAACAGGATCCCAACATTGGCCACATCTTCCCATTCTCCAATTCCAGTGTTTCTCCCTCCTTCCCCTTCCCAGCTCTCCCACAGCCGACTGTCTCTGCCTCTTCCTTCCTCTATCCCGCAGCCCCCACCCAAACATCAGTCTGAAGAAGGGTCTCCACCTGAAACGTCACCTATTCCTTCTCTCCATAGATGCTGCCCCACCCGCTGAGTTACTCCAGCATTTTTGTCCACCTTTGATTCTTCCAGCATCTGCAGTTCTTTCTTAATCCACAAGGTGGGAGTGTTGACCACACACTGGATGGGCCTGCAGTGCGGGGGATCACCACATGGTGGGAGTGTTGACCACAAACTGGACGGGCCTGCAGTGCGGGGGATCACCACATGGTGGGAGTGTTGACCACAAACTGGACGGGCCTGCAGTGCGGGGGATCACCACATGGTGGGAGTGTTGACCACAAACTGGACGGGCCTGCAGTGCGGGGGATCACCACACGGTGGGAGTGTTGACCACAAACTGGACGGGCCTGCAGTGCGGGGGATCACCACATGGTGGGAGTGTTGACCACAAACGGGAGCGACCTGTTGTGTGAATTCACTGCATATTGGGAGTTGCTGTCTACAAATTACATAGAAACATAGACAATAGGTGCAGTAGAGGCCATTCGGCCCTTCGAGCCTGCACCATTCGCCGTTCAATATGATCACGGCTGATCATCCAACTCAGTATCCTGTACCTGCCTTCTCTCCATACCCCCTGATCCCTTTAGCCACAAGGGCCACATCTAACTCCCTCTTAAATATAGCCAGTGAACTGTGGCCTCAACTACCTTCTGTGGCGGAGAATTCCACAGATTCACCACTCTCTGTGTGTGAAAAAAAATGTTTTCCTCATCTCGGTCCTAAAAGATTTCCCCCTTATCCTTAAACTGTGTGTGACCCCTTGTTCTGGACTTCCCCAACATCGGGGAAAATCTTCCTGCATCTAGCCTGTCCAACCCCTTAAGAATTTTGTAAGTTTCTATAAGATCCCCCTCAATCTTCTAAATTCTAGCGAGTACAAGCCGAGTCTATCCAGTCTTTCTTCATATGAAAGTCCTGACATCCCAGGAATCAGTCTGGTGAACCTTCTCTGTACTCCCTCTATGGCAAGAATGTCTTTCCTCAGATTAGGAGACCAAAACTGTACGCAATACTCCAGGTGTGGTCTCACCAAGACCCTGTACAACTGCAGTAGAACCTCCCTGCTCCTATACTCAAATCCTTTTGCTATGAATGCTAACATACCATTGGCTTTCTTCACTGCCTGCTGCACCTGCATGCCTACTTTCAATGGCTGGTGTACTATGACACCCAGGTCTCGTTGCATCTCCCCTTTTCCTAATCGGCCAACATTCAGATATTGTGCTCTTTACTGCAAAATGGTTCTTTGTTGGTCTGTGACCCTTTACCTTTCACCGTAAAGCACCCGTTGCCCAGATGCCAAACTTAGTAAAATCCCTGAAACCAGGGAAGATTTGGTATGAAAATCAAGGAACTGCAGGTGCTGGTTTACAAAACAAGACACAGAGTGCTGGAGTAACTCAGCGGGTCAGGCAGCATCTGTGGAGAACATGGATAGGGGACATTTCACAGAGTGCTGGAGTAACTCAGCGGGTCAGGCAGCATCTGTGGAGAACATGGATAGGTGACGTTTCACAGAGTGCTGGAGTAACTCAGCGGGTCAGGCAGCATCTGTGGAGAACATGGATAGGTGACGTTTCACAGAGTGCTGGAGTAACTCAGCGGGTCAGGCAGCATCTGTGGAGAACATGGATAGGTACAAAGTGCCTCCATCCATCTACCAGTTGCAAGGTTTGGCCCACCTTGTCTCTTCAGCATTCTCCCCATCTACATCTTCAATCTGAAGGAGGGTCCTGATCTAAATGATGCTTGTCCATTCACTTTGTGGTGACAAAGATGCTGCCTCATCTGCTGAGAACCGCCCGCTCTTTGTTTTTAGACTTCGTTATATTCCCTAATTGGGTCTGGTGATGGAACCTCCTCTTTCCCTGCCCCACCCCCCTGGTGATGGGAACCCCCTCTTTCCCTGCACCCCCCCCCCAGTGATGGGAACCCCCTCTTTCCCTGCACCCCCCCCCTGGTGATGGGAACCCCCTCTTTCCCTGCACCCCCCCCTCCCTGGTGATTGGAACCCCCTCTTTCCCTGCATCCCCCCCCTGGTGATGGGAACCCCCTCTTTCCCTGCATCCCCCCCCCTGGTGATGGGAACCCCCTCTTTCCCTGCATCCCCCCCTGGTGATGGGAACCTCCTCTTTCCCTGCATCCCCCCCCCCTGGTGATGGGAACCCCCTCTTTCCTTGCATCTCCCCCCTGGTGATGGGAACCCCCTCTTTCCCTGCATCCCCCCCCCCGGGTGATGGGAACCCCCTCTTTCCCTGCATCCCCCCCTGGTGATGGGAATCCCCTCTTTCCCTGCAACCCCCCCCTGGTGATGGGAACCCCCTCTTTCCCTGCAACCCCCCCCCCGGTGATGGGAACCCCCTCTTTCCCAGCACCCCCCCCCGGTGATGGGAACCCCCTCTTTCCCTGCATCCCCCCCCCCGGTGATGGGACCCCCCTCTTTCCCTGCCCCCCCCCCCCCGGTGATGGGAACCCCCTCTTTCCCTGCATCCCCCCCCTGGTGATGGGAACCCCCTCTTTCCCTGCATCCCCCCTCCCCTGGTGATGGGAACCCCCTCTTTCCCTGCATCCCCCCCCCCTGGTGATGGGAACCCCCTCTTTCCCTGCATCCCCCCCTGGTGATGGGAACCCCCTCTTTCCCTGCATCCCCCCCCTGGTGATGGGAACCCCCTCTTTCCCTGCATCCCCCCCACCTGGTGATGGGAACCCCCTCTTTCCCTGCACCCCCCCCCTGGTGATGGGAACCCCCTCTTTCCCTGCATCCCCCCCCTGGTGATGGGAATCCCCTCTTTCCCTGCACCCCCCCCCCTGGTGATGGGAACCCCCTCTTTCCCTGCATCCCCCCCGGTGATGGGAACCCCCTCTTTCCCTGCATCCCCCCCCCTGGTGATGGGAATCCCCTCTTTCCCTGCACCCCCCCTGGTGATGGGAATCCCCTCTTTCCCTGCACCCCCCCCTGGTGATGGGAATCCCCTCTTTCCCTGCATCCCCCCCCCTGGTGATGGGAACCCCCTCTTTCCCTGCATCCCCCCCCTGGTGATGGGAATCCCCTCTTTCTCTGCATCCCCCCCCCTGGTGATGGGAACCCCCTCTTTCCCTGCACCCCCCTGGTGATGGGAACCCCCTCTTTCCCTGCACCCCCCCCTGGTGATGGGAACCCCCTCTTTCCCTGCATCCCCCCCCCTGGTGATGGGAACCCCCTCTTTCCCTGCATCCCCCCTCCCCTGGTGATGGGAACCCCCTCTTTCCCTGCATTCCCCCCCCCCCTGGTGATGGGAACCCCCTCTTTCCCTGCATCCCCCCCTGGTGATGGGAACCCCCTCTTTCCCTGCATCCCCCCCCTGGTGATGGGAACCCCCTCTTTCCCTGCATCCCCCCCCCTGGTGATGGGAACCCCCTCTTTCCCTGCATCATCCCCCCCTGGTGATGGGAACCCCCTCTTTCCCTGCATCCCCCCCCCTGGTGATGGGAACCCCCTCTTTCCCTGCACCCCCCTGGTGATGGGAACCCCCTCTTTCCCTGCACCCCCCCTGGTGATGGGAACCCCCTCTTTCCCTGCATCCCCACCCCTGGTGATGGGAACCCCCTCTTTCCCTGCACACCCCCACACCCTGGTGATGGGAACCCCCTCCTTCCCTGCATCCCCCCCTGGTGATGGGAACCCCCTCTTTCCCTGCACCCCCCCGGTGATGGGAACCCCTCTTTCCCTGCACCCCCACCCCCCTGGTGATGGGAACCCCCACTTTCCCTGCATCCCCCCCTGGTGATGGGAACCCCCACTTTCCCTGCATCCCCCCCTGGTGATGGGAACCCCCTCTTTCCCTGCATCCCCCCCCCTGGTGATGGGAACCCCCTCTTTCCCTGCACCCCCCCCCCTGGTGATGGGAATCCCCTCTTTCCCTGCACCCCCCCCCCTGGTGATGGGAATCCCCTCTTTCCCTGCATCCCCCCCTGGTGATGGGAACCCCCACTTTCCCTGCATCATCCCCCCCTGGTGATGGGAACCCCCTCTTTCCCTGCATCCCCCCCCCCTGGTGATGGGAACCCCCTCTTTCCCTGCACCCCCCCTGGTGATGGGAACCCCCTCTTCCCCTGCATCCCCCCCCCCTGGTGATGGGAACCCCCTCTTTCCCTGCATCCCCCCCTGGTGATGGGAACCCCCTCTTTCCCTGCATCCCCCACCCTGGTGATGGGAACCCCCTCTTTCCCTGCATCCCCCCCTGGTGATGGGAACCCCCTCTTTCCCTGCATCCCCCCCCTGGTGATGGGAACCCCCTCTTTCCCTGCACCCCCCTGGTGATGGGAACCCCCTCTTTCCCTGCATCCCCCCCCTGGTGATGGGAATCCCCGGACCTCGCTCGCTGCCGGCCGCCGGCACTACACATGCGCACTGATCATCCCGACCCCGCTCGCTGCCGGCCACCGGCACTACACATGCGCGCTGATCACCCCGCCGGCCGCCGGCACTGCACATGCGCGATGACCACCCTGGACCCCGTTCACTGCCGGCCGCCGGCACCACGCGGGGGAGGGTGACGGGTGCCGGCTGGTTGCCGCGCGCCTGCGCACTGCCGGGGGGGGGAGGGGGGGCTCCCGGGGAAGATAAGTCCCGGGACACAGATGGTTTAAAAATAAATGAAGGTTAATTAATGTCCAGAACGGGGCGTAAACGGGGTCGTTGCAGCGGGAGGAGCGGGGTGCGGGTGGAATGCAGGCACGGCTCACTCATGCATGGGTTTTTACCATTGCACAGTGGGATATTAACTTTAAACTGGAGATATAAACATTGCATCATTGCACACTGGGGCATGGTTGCAATGCAGCGGGAGGAGCGGGGTGCGGGTGGAATGCAGGCACGGCTCACTCATGCATGGGTTTTTACCATTGCACAGTGGGATATTAACTTTAAACTGGAGATATAAACATTGCATTAGGGTCAAATTCACTGCACACGGGGCTGCAATCAAAGATCTTTGCTATGGGATATTTGGTTGCAATGCAGGGAGTCCTGACATGCACATAGATTATACACTTTAAATTGGGTATTTAGAGAGATATTAATATTAAATGCTGTGGTATAGATGTAATGCAGAGTCCTGGCTGATGCACAGAAATTATACACTAAACTGGACATATAAACATTGCATTAGGGTCAAATTCACTGCACACTGGGGAATGGGCTCAATGCACAGAGTCCAGGCTGATGCACAGAGATTATACACTTTAAACTGGGTATTTAGAGCGATATAAACATTAAGTAATGGGGCATGGATGCAATGCACAGAGTCCTGACTCGTGGTTGCAATGCAGAGAGTCCTCACTGATGCACAGAGGGATATTCACTTTAAACAAGACATATAAATATTGCATTAGGGTCAAATTTACTGCACACTGGGGGCATGCGTGCAATGCAGAGAGTCCAGGCTGATGCACAGAGATTGTACACTTTAAACTGGGTATAAACATTGCATTAGGGGTCAAATTCACTGCACACTGGGGCATGGTCGCAATCAAAGATCCTATAGCAAGAATATAGGATCTTTGCTGTATCTTTGGTTGCAATGCAGAGAGTTCAGACTCATGCACAGATATTATACACTTTAAACTGGGTACAAACATTGCACGGAGGGATATTAACTTTAAACTGGACATATAAACATTGCATCAGGGTTAAGTTAACTGCACACTGGGGGCATGGTTGTAATGCACAGAGTCCTGACTGATGCACAGAGATTATACACTTTAAACTGGGTATAAACATTGCACAGAGGGATATTAACTTTAAACTGGGCGTTTAAACATTGTATTAGGGTCAAATTCACTGCACACTGGGGCATGCTTGCAATGCACAGAGTCCAGGCTGATGCTCAGAGATTATACACTTTAAACTGGGTATAAACATTGCACAGAGGGTTATTAACTTTAAACTGGGCGTTTAAACATTGTATTAGGGTCAAATTCACTGCACACTGGGGCATGCTTGCAATGCACAGAGTCCAGGCTGATGCACAGAGATTATACACTTTAAACTGGGTATTGAGCGCCCTGGAGAGGAAAAGATTACAAAAAGTAGTAAACACTGCCCAGTCCATCATCGGCTCTGACCTTCCTTCCATCGAGGGGATCTATCGCAGTCGCTGCCTCAAAAAGGCTGGCAGCATCATCAAAGACCCACACCATCCTGGCCACATAATCATAGAAAAGTAGAAATATAGAAAATAGGTGTAGGAGTAGAGGCCATTCGGCCCTTCGAGCCTGCACCATTCGCCATTCAATATGATCATGGCTGATCATCCAACTCAGTATCTCGTACCTGCCTTCTCTCCATACCCCCTGATCCCTTTAGCCACAAGGGCCACATCTAACTCCCTCTTAAATATAGCCAATGGACTGTGTGGCCTCAACTACCTTCTGTGGCAGAGAATTCCACAGATTCACCACTCTGTGTGTGAAAAAAAATGTTTTCCTCATCTCAGTCCTAAAATATTTCCCCCTTATCCTTAAACTGTGTGTGTGGCCCCTTGTTCTGGACTTCCCCAACATCAGGAACAATCTTCCTGCATCTAGCCTGTCCAACCCCTTAAGAATTTTGTAAGTTTCTATAAGATTCCCCCTCAATCTTCTAAATTCTAGCGAGTACAAGCCGAGTCTATCCAGTCTTTCTTCATATGAAAGTCCTGACATCCCAACTCATCTCCCTGCTACCTTCAGGTAGAAGGTACAGGAGCCTGAAGACTGCAACAACCAGATTCAGGAATAGCTACTTCCCCACAGCCATCAGGCTATTAAACCTGGCTCGGACAAAACTCTGAACATTAATAGCCCATTATCTGTATATTTGCACTTTATCAGTTTATTTATACATGTGTGTATATATTTATATAATGGTATATGGACACACTGATCTGTTCTGTATTCATGTCACCTATGTCCTGTTGTACTGAAACAAAACAAGAATTTCATTGTCCTATCCTGGACACATGACAATAAACTCACTTGAATCTTGAATCTAGAGAGATATAAATATTAAATGCTGTAGTATAGATGTGATGCAGAGATTAGAAACATAGACAATAGGTGCAGGAGGAGGCCATTCAGCCCTTCGAGCCAGCACCATTCGCCATTCATTGTGATCATGGCTGATCATCCCCAATCAATAACCCGTGCCTGCCTTCTCCCCATATCCCTTGACTCCACTAGCCCCTAGAGCTCTATCTAACTCTCTCTTAAATCCATCCAGTGACTTGGCCTCCACTGCCCTCTGTGGCAGGGAATTCCACAGATTCACACAACTCTCTGTGTGTGTCGCGGCCCCTGGTTCTGGACTCCCCCAACATCACCAGCTGTGGGCAATCAGTGGGCGTGGGTCAAGCCAGCTGTTCCTCAACATCTGCCCGTTAGTGAACCAGTTCACACTGTGGCCACTGGACAACTGGACTCTGTGGCCACAGGGTCAGCGTGAAGCTCCCACATGGACGGAGTCATCTCTTCACTAAACACAACTGCACAGGTTCAAGGTGAGGAGAGGGGGAGGAGGGGAGGGAGGGAGGGGAGTGGGAGTGGGAGGAGAGGGGAGGAGTAGGTGTGAGGCTAGGTTAGAGTAGAGCTCGGAGAGGCTCTGCGTCTCCTCTGCTTCTCTGCGCTTCTCTTCTCTTCTCTTCTCTTCTCTCTCTTCCGTCTTCGCGTCTCCTTTTTAGAGTGATCATTCTATATTGCCACAACATGCATTTGCATGTGGTGCTAAGAGTTTTAGTTTCATTTCTTTCATACTTGTATGAAATATCGCCAACTCCCGAAATGCTTCGCAACTTTGTCTGGATCATCTGTCCAAGCGTAGGCCTTCTTCATGGGGATGTCTTTGGATCATGGAAGTTTAAAGGGACTTTTATGTCGTGTGTCGGCCGGCAGTGAGTGAGCGGTGACTGCGGAGGGTTCAACAGCCCCGACCGACCACGGGTGAACAAAAGGGGAAGATGATTGAATTTTATTACCTTCCATCACAGTGAGGAATGTGGATTCCACTGTGGTGGATGTTGATGTTAGATTTTATTTTATGTGGCTGTGTGTCTTGTTGCTTTTTACTCAGTGTGGCTGTGTGGTAACTCAAATATCACAGGACCTTAATTGGTGCATGTGACAATACATTCCAACTTGTTATTTGTATTTATTATTTTTATTAGAAGCAAACATTTCATGTATATCAGTCACATATTGTTAATATTAGCAGTTGTGGATTGGTTCTGCTTCTAGTTTGTTTTTTAAGATAGAAAGTAAGAGAGAAAGGGAAAAACCCCCCACAAATGTCAAGATAAATAAAAGAATGGAATGATTTACTAATAATACATCATTGGAGATAGGTTTGTGGATTATAAAGTATAACTTTCATCTAATCCTGAGTTCAAGCTTCGATTAGGTTCCCGTGCTGGACCGATCTACCCCTTCAAATAGTCAATGAATGGAGGCCATATTCTAACAAAAAGTTCTTGTTTGTCCATTAAGACAAATCTGATTCTTTCCAGGTGTAGGGTCTCCGACATTTCCATAATCCACATTTTAATTGTGGGGGTTATAGGGGCTTTCTAAAATGTTAGTATTAATTTTTTCCCGGTAATTATACTGTAATCAAGAAAGTCTCTTTGGTTTGTTGTGAGTGTTAGACTTTGTTCTGTTATGCCAAGTATTTTTAGTTTTGAATTGGGATCTAATTTAGTATTAATAACCTGAAATTATTCTAAAAATATCAATCCAGAAATGTTTGATTTTTATTCAGTTTACAAAAGTATGTGCTGGGTTAGCCTCTAGATGCTGACATTTATCACAGATAGGAGAGATATGTGGGAACATTCTATTTAGTTTTGTTTTGGAGTAATGTAATCTGTGTAATACTTTAAATTGTATTCAAGCATGTCTGGGATTTAACGAGTATTAATGTATATGTTGTAGACTTTCACCCCAGATATCTTTTGTTATAGGATGACCTAATTCATTTTCCCATGTGTGTCTATATAATTCCATCGATGGGACCTCGCTGTCGAAGAGGACGTTATAAATATAAGCTATTAATTTTTTTGTATTAGGATGTTTGGTCAAACATTCATCAAGGATTTCTGGCTCCTTAGTCCTATAATCTTGTGTATTAGATTTAACATAATCTCTAAATTGTAGATATCTGAAAAGGTTATTTGAGTGTAAACCGTAGATTTGTTGTAACTCCTGAAATGAGAGAAAAGTGCCTTTCCTATAAAGATGTCGCATCTTTTTAATTCCACAATTTTTCCATTGTGTAAAACCTTTATCCAATATGGATGGTTGAAATAAAGGATTGTTTACAATGGGGGAACAGAGTGATATATTATCCAATTTTAAAGCCTTTTTTAATTGTTCCCAGATTCGTATACCACTATGTATTATAGGGTTTTCCCTATAGGTTTTTTTGTGCCGTTTTGTGGGAGCAAATATAATCGAACCAATTTCAAAAGGCAAACAGTCTTCCTTTTCCATCCTTAACTAATCTGGTTGTTGATCCATTTCTTCCAGCCAGAAATTCATGTTTTTAATATGGACTGCCCAAAAATAAAACAGAAAATTTGGTAAGGCTAAACCTCCATTTGTCTTTGATTTACATACATGTTTTTTGCTTATTCTATGATTTTTATAATCCAAGATGAAGCTTGTAACAATAGAATCGACCTTTTTAAAAAGATATATCGGAATTGATTGAAATAGGTACAGTAATTGCGGTAAAAAGATCATTTTTATAGCATTAATTCTACCAAACATTGAAATGGGATGTGTATTCCAATACTGAATATTCTTATGTAGTTTATTCAGTAAAGGTGGGAAGTTTAATTTAAATAAAGAAGTATATCTTTATTATAGAAGTTGAGTATAGAAGAGTGGATGTAATGTTAAAATTGTACAAGGCATTGGTCAGGCCAATTCTGGAGTATGGTGTACAATTTTGGTCGCCTAATTATAGGAAGGATGTCAACAAAATAGAGAGAGTACAGAGGAGATTTACTAGAATGTTGCCTGGGTTTCAGCAACTAAGTTACAGAGAAAGGTTGAACAAGTTAGGGCTTTATTCTTTGGAGCGCAGAAGGTTAAGGGGGGACTTGATAGAGGATTTTAAAATGATGAGAGGGATAGACAGAGTTGACGTGGAAAAGCTTTTCCCACTGAGAGTAGGGAAGATTCAAACAAGGGGACATGACTTGAGAATTAAGGGACAGAAGTTTAGGGGTAACATGAGGGGGAACTTCTTTACTCAGAGAGTGGTAGCTGTGTGGAATGAGCTTCCAGTGAAGGTGGTGGAGGCAGGTTCGTTTTTATCATTTAAAAATAAATTGGATAGTTATATGGATGGGAAAGGAATGGAGGGTTATGGTCTGAGCGCAGGTATATGGGACTAGGGGAGATTATGTGTTCGGCACGGACTAGAGGGGTCGAGATGGCCTGTTTCCGTGCTGTAATTGTTATATTGTTATATATTGTTATATTATTATATGTCTTAGTTACATAAATTCCTAAATATTTAAATTTTTCCTTCACTGTTTTAAAAGGGCATTATTGTAGTGTATGTAAATTGAGTTCCGTTATTGGCATGATTTCGCTTTTATTCCAATTAATTCTATATCCCGAAAACTGACCAAATTGAGTTATTAGATTTAATAGGTTTGGAAAACTAGTTTCTGGCTTTGTAATATATATTAATACATCATCCGCGTATAATGAGATGTTATTCTTTGTGTCTTTAGTATTATACCCGTGTAGGGGTATATGGGCTCTAATACTTTCTGCTAGTGGTTCAATTGCAAGAGCAAATAATAATGGGGATAGCGGGCATCCTTGTCTACAACCTCTAGAAAGATTAAATTTAGTTGATAACATTTGGTTTGTTAATATTCTAGCTGTTGGGTTATAATATAAAAGTTTAACCCATGTGCAGTATTTCTCCCCAGTTGAAATGTTTCCATCACCTAAAATAAATATGACCATTCTACCTGGTCAAATGCTTTTTCAGCATCTAACGAAATGATTGCTAGGTCTGCATTAGCAATTCTATTTGAGTATATAATATTGAATAGTCGTCTCAGATTATAAAATGAATAACGTTTTGGAATAAAACCTGTTTGGTCGGGGTGTATTAATTTGTTAATCACTAAACTCAATCTATGAGATAGGATTTTGGTTCATATTTTCTGATCAGTATTTAAGAGAGCTATTGCTCTATATGAACCTGGGTCTTCAAGATCCTTATCAGTTTTTGGTATAAGTGTTATTGTGGATTGATTTAAAGTTTCTGGCAGTTTCTGTTGAATGTAGGCGTATTTATACAGCGTTTGTAAGCGTGGAGAGATCAGATCATAATTTTTAAAATAAAATTCAGAACTTAGGCCATCAGGACCTGCGGCCTTTCCGTTTTTTAAACATCTAATTGACTCTTCGATATATTTTACCGTTATTTCAACACCTAGTGATTCTCTCTCTTTGAGATCTAAACCCGTAAGATTACATTTCTGTAGAAATGCTTCCATTCCTGCTGATAGTTCTGTCACTTTAGTTGAGTAATGTGTTTAATAGTATTGTAAGAATTTGTCATTGATATATTTGGGCAGTGTTAATATCTGATCTGATCTAATTTTGTAAACTGTTTTTCCCCGACTAGTTTACAAAGTTGACGTGCTAATAGTTTTTGTGGTTTATCACCGAATTCAAAATGTAATTGTTTTGTGTGTTGATAAAGTTTTATAACTTGGTCTGAGTATATTTTATTTAACTTGTGCTACCCCGGGCAACACAATCTTGCACTGTTCTGCACTGGATATAGATATAATTAGATAGATATAATTTATTGCCACACAACCAGGGTCGGTGGAATTTGGGTTGTCAGCAGCAGTACAATAATAAAGAACACACAACCACAATAAAAATGTAACACAAACATCCACCACAGCATTAATCACTGTGGTGGAAGGCACAACATTTGGCCAGTCCTCCTCCATTTCCCCCCCTTGGACAGGACCAGAGTCCAGAGTCAGTCCAGGATCGGCTCTTCCTCACTGGAGACCGCGGCTTTAAGTTGTTGTAGGCCGCAGGCCGGCGGTCAAGATTTAAAGTCTCCGCCGCAGCCAGAAGCACCGTAGACTGCAGGGCCGGCGGTCGAAGCTCCCCTCCAGGGGTGATGGTAACTTCTACCGTGGGGCCGGCAGTGATGGCTTCTTCTTCCCCCGGGTCCCCCATGAGGGATCCCGGGCTGTAGACGCTGCACAAGCTGGAGCTCTGCAGACCGCGGCTTCAGGCTGCGACTTCAGGCTGCCGGCTGCCCCGGGCCAGCGAA